>NW_011503428.1:0-10717 GCF_000495115.2 Populus euphratica
CAGATACAGCCTTAATAATTACTATCTTTTAAAAAATTATACTAATAGCAAGTAAAGCACAACAAAATACTTATCTTCGTAATATTTACAGTAAGTTCAATGAAAAAAAAAAAAACAGTGTTATAATTTGCATGTGTTCTTAGAATGTATTAACAATCAAACGCACGTAAATATATTTGTAAATTAAGAAATTAATACATTGTTTTTTTATTATTTTATTATAAATATTAATTTCAACCATAAATTTTTAAAAAACACCTCTAAATATACTTTTTGTTAAACAATAACTTTAATTATAATTTTAACAAAACATATATTTTAATATTCAAATCATTTTATTTTTTAAATCACAAGAAAAAAGCTACAATTAATTACACAAGTGTCATCTAACTGTTTATTGAGAGGGAAAGTGGGAGAGTTTATTGACTAGGTTCGTCGTTTCAGAGGAACTGTTCTTTGCTTTTTTATACTAGTGGAAATTGAAGCGTAGAAGCTGGAAATTATTCAAAAAGCAAATGCTCAAGATTCATGCCCAATGAAGCCAAAATGAGAGCTATATCCATGAACATTCGTCTCCGCAAACCAATATTTTCGTGAACTGCATGAATTGTTGAAAAGGTTACATGATGCGCTTACACTCACTCTCTCTGTGTCCAGCTTGTTTATCATTTTATTTGTTTCAATCATATCAGCCTCAGTTTCCATGCTGTATCAGGTGAATTCATGGGAAGGTTCTCATTTAAGAGACTCCAAGCGGTGGAAAGGATATGAAGAAACGATCGCGTAATTTCCATTTGAAATTTCAGCAATTGTGCCCGCCTGGACCATTTACAGTTTCTTTCGATCCTCCGGGACCTGTTGATCCAAGGATGCTTTGACCTAATCTCAAAGCTGATGGCAATTTTTAGACAGTTGTCATAAAGCGAATGTGAAATAGGATGATTCTCGTGCATTGAAAAAACTTGAAAACTAATGTAGATACGCATTGGATTACTATAGATTATAATAGTAGGGTTACTTCTTCTTTTTTCTAAGCTGAAAAATAAGATGAGCTTCTCTCAGAGGTAAAGTGATCTTTGCATGAGGTTAATTTGTTTAACAAAATGGTTCACAGCAACAAAGACATTATTTTCAGTGTTTTTGCTAGAGAAATGCAAGAGTAAGAGGAGTGCACCGCATTGCCAAAAAAAAAAGCCTAAACCTCTAAGGTGCCATTCTAACTTAACATTGTAAGTGTATACGGAAAAGGCCACTGAATCAAAGAATATAATGTAAACCTTGATGGATTCTGCAAAATAATATGTTGAACAACGTAATGCATCGATCAAATTAATGTCTAAATGCATACCCTTTATATGTTTTTGATCTTGTTATGGAAGAAGAGAAAGGCATAGCATGAGAAAGAAGAGACTATAGGGAAGCCTAGGTTGACTTCCTGAAAAACTAACAAAAAGCTTTCATGTAGAAACCTTCCTGAAATGCTCAGGCAAGTCATCCTTGGCTTCCACACAAGATCACTCTGATCCTCATATTAGACCTCTCTTCTCTCAATTCATATATATGCTACAAATGCAATGCCAATTCTACATGTCGAAGTCTTTATTTATAGGCCACGAAAGAATAGAAAATATCACTTTTATATATGCTCTACATATATTCTTGAGGATTTCTCTGATTTCATTGCATTTTATGCAACTCAACATTACACTATTTGAATGCTCATAATGGGAAATATTCCTCCAGATTATATCCCTCTTAAAGGTTCTGCAAGAATTTATGCAGAAAAGGGGATGATTATCAACTTGAATGAATTGATTTCGTCGACCCCTCGCATCCTCCAAAGGCTATTGATAAAATATATACATATTCATGCATATAGTTTATCTGAACAAATTAATAGTCTTGCTTAGTCTTTATAGGGCCATAACTGATCATCATAACACCACGATGGTTTGGTTTTGATCATTTTGGAGATATATACGACAATTGTTGGGACTGGAATCTTAACTAGGGCTGTTAGTTAATTAGGATGAGTGCTCTGGGATAGATGCTGTTTCAAGGCCTAACTCCTGCCCTTACCAGACAAAGGCACTCCTGCTCTTACGAGACATGCATAATAAAATTCTCTTAAATAGTGAATTTATATATTTTTAAAATATAAATTATCTTGATTTTTTTATATTGAAACAGTAACTAAATGCTACAATAAAAAAAAACACATTTGATTCCCTAGATTTATCTAAATGATATATATATATATGCGCGCGCGTGTTCAATATAGCTAGGATCCCTTTCCATGGCAGCTCCAAATAGTCTTCGCCTCCTTTCTTTCTTTTTTTCCAGTCAGCTCAAATGATACATATGTAAAATGTTGATCAAGATGAGTGAAGTTTATGTTGCACTCGGAACATTCATGATTAAGAAGAATTAAAAGGTGGAGAAGATATTGTGTGTGTTTGGTAAAGCAGGTTTTTTAAAAGTATTTTTAATTGAAAATATATTTAAAATGATTTTTTAAAATTTTTTACATCAACATGTTAAAATTATTGGAAAAATAATTAAAAGAAATAATTTAACATTCTTTTTAAGTAAAAATCAATTAAAAAACCTTTAAAGAATAATCTTATCTGCAAAAACAAACACATATTTAATATTATTGCATAATTTTAGACCTAACAAAGGATTTAGAATTATATATATATATATAGATAGATTGCCAAGGTTATTTATGATTGTGACTAGCTTTAGCTGATAGATGACAACCCTTTTCAGAAATCGTGACTTTTAGGGCATATAGATGGAAAGATGAACCAGTCTTAAATTAAGGTCAACACATGTGCCACTGTACAAGAATGTTCTGTTCTAGTTGACTGTCTTTACAAGCTCGCACCCATCTTATTCGATTATTCCGTCTGTTTTTCTTCTTTTTCTCTTCAATTTTTTTTTTTTTAAATGGGAATTGATACTTTCAAGTTTTTGGGATGCAAACAGTTCATAAGCTTTTCAGTAAGAAGCAATGGGAATTGGTCTCTGTTTTCCCCTGTTAAAAAGGGCTGAAAAATGAGAAGGTAATGAAGCAACAAACAAACAGGTTAATGATAATCCACAATTGAATTGTTCAAGCCGGCCGTACTCTTTAAACAAATCAAAATTCTTCTGAAAACCAGTAAGAGAATCAAGAATTAGGCCCCAAATTTTGCTCATAATTAACATCTTCTCCTTTCCCACCTCTAATCTGCTCCACCATCCTTCACTTTAAGGACTGGCTTTTCAGCAGTACTCGATACAGCATCATCCTTATCCTTCACCATAACAACTGGCTTTTCAGCAGTACTCGATAAAGCTTCATCTATATTTACAGAGGCTTCTTGATTAGTAACACATGATTCATCATCGTTTATTTGTATCTTCTTTCTTCTACCTCTGCAGGTTCTCTTAAATCTTGGATTTCTTGTATCGAGTCTTCTATGCCAACTCAACATGCTAAGAACCTTACCACATATGGAACACGACCTGCAGTCCATTAAATACAATCATAGATATAATTAGAAATTAATTGCCTTTAATTAGCCTTGTCAATAACAATAGTAAAACAATAATTATAAGAACCTGTGTAATTATACTCACACGGAATCTTCTTGGCAAAAAGTTGGGCAACGTCTAGTGCATGAACCGCACCAAAGCAGCATAGCGGTAATCACTATGAATTTGATAAGTCAAAAAATTGTGGATGTGGATGTATGGAGGAGACAAAATTAAAGAAAACTCAGTCTAATTAAAGATTAATTTTGGTATGTTATGCGATTGGTTGGGGGTGCGTATTAGGATATATATATACAGGAGTCTTAGTTCCTTGGGGAGGAAGAATTTCCAGCCAGGGTTTGGCTCCGCTAGGGTTTACTTGGTCATCGACCTTGAATATTCATTAAAAGAGCATGGAAATGATTAATTATGGATTTGTTTAGGATATTAGACATGGGCCATGGATCCTCGAGAAAGAGTTCTTTGCACGTAGCTGGAAGCCTACAGGAGCTTCGAGGAGGTAATTAGAGTGATTATTAGGCTAGCTAGGATGTAAGACTATAGATAGTCAAAGGTGTTTCAGCATTCATTCGAGTAAAAAGCTAAATAATAAAACAATAAACATTTCCCAGAAACTTTTTAACCTTCTAATGCTTTAATAATTGGTCGCTAATTGCTTTACAAATATCCTCTTTTGATTTATTTCCTCTTTTATTGAAACCGAAACCATAGTTACCAAATTTAAATTTGATAGACTGAAGGATTAACTCAATGACTTGTCAATCCGAAGCCTAACCCCAGCTTGGTTTGCTTTCAAATCAAGTTCAAAATTAACCGGGTAACCTCATGAGATATAATATAATATAATTGATTTGATTAAATCTAATTCAGATATAATTGTGTCAACTTTAATTATTATTATTTTATTATCTTAAAAAAACTTAAGTCGTTTTTTTTTTATCCTCTCTCTCTCTATATATATATATAAACACACCAGATCCCACCAAAGCCAAGATTGATTAACTGTGCTTGCTATACGGTGAATGCTGGTTACTTTCGAATCTCTCCCATCCCCTGAGACCTGAAATAAATCCATGCAGCAGACTTGGTTTAAAGCATACACCAAACATGAATTGAAACCAACACACCAGCAGCCACTGAACAGGAACATTCTCTAGAGCTGCTCTAAGCAGGCATGGCGACAAATGCACTTTGTGCTCCTGCTCGACGAGTCCAAACATGGAAAAAGGGAGTAAAATGTGCAGAAAGGAAAGGAATTTCTAGTAATTAAGGCTGTTTCTCTCTATTTGAGAAACACAGAATTTGTTAGCATGTTAAAAGGGAAAAGGGAAAGGGAAAATTTCACAAGCCATGTTCCATACATACTCAGAACATGAGTAAACAACACAGCTTATGGTTATCAACATGACAGCTTACAATACATACCCGCAATCTACCACCAGTTCAAACTGAAAAACATGGCAGGCCCTCCTATGTTACACAACGTTTTTTTGTTTTCTATTCTGCATTTTTTTCCGTCATCACTCTCATTTACAAAGATCAGCTGGATGTCCAGATACTAGGTTCTTTGTCTGACTCTTCGGCCAGTGGTGTCACAACCATCTGAAAGCTGGGCCCATACACTCCGCGACTTTCCGCCTTCACTGCTGCAATCCTCCTCACAACCTGCCACCGTCTTCAGTAACTCTGATTGTAGTGACGGGCAGTTCTCCTTGAGGTAGGTAAAGCCATCTGACCGCATTACAGCTGCAGTAATGATGCCCAAAGGAGATGAGAAAACCGTATCAAGCACCATCAATTCATCATATATTGAACAATGAGGCATATCTATAAATCTCAAATTTCCACCTGTGCAGTTCATGAATAAAAGGAGATACCGATATATAATGTACACCTGTGGTTCATAGCAATAGTTTGCATTATGTGATGCTTTCAAGTTTCAAGTGAAAACCTTGACACAATACTCCAGTGGGAACATTTGCTTCCCTCATAAATACCACGTCATTTACTTCAGTCCTCATTCCTCATTATCTTCCCGTACAAGTTGGGCACACTATGAAGAGCAGCATTTTAGATGTGCGAATTTAAGACAATTTTGCCTGGCTACACAGATGTATGAAGTGGAACATGATTGCCAAGCAGTTAATTTATGCCCTCCAAAGCTACATCAAAACAAGGTTGATGTGAGGTCCTTCTCCTACCACCACCAAGTGATGACTTGGCAACATATTTATGCAGAGGACTTATTTTTATACAGTCCTTCACAGCTAGATTTCACAAAGGCCCTTAGCCTATCCCCTCAATTGACACTGTTTATTTTGACAGTCATACAATTCTCTAAATAATGAATGGTAAGGGAAATTCAAAAGGGGAGACTAGAAATTACCTGCAAGGTTTTCAGCAGCGAATTTTAGGCAAACAGCTTTTAACTCTGTTGCGTGATGACAGTCAGCCAAGGCAAGGATGCTGGAAACAGAATTCACAGATATATCCTTGCAGAGATGAGACTCGCACATCAGTCTGAGTCTGTCCAGACCATACCTGTCTGCTGCAGCTAGCAGCTTTGTTGTTAATGTTTCAGACACGGAGCAGTCAGAAGAAGAGCTAGAAGTTGCCATGTCCACATCTTCAGTGAGAGTATCTCGGTATATGAAGTGCAACATAGCCTGGAGGGAATCACATAAGGAAATAAATAAACACAGAAAACCAACAAGAACACAAATCCTGACCCAATATGCCTTTAAAAGATTCGATCTTATGGGAATAAAAATCACCTTGAAAACCATAGGTTCTAGATCAGAAATGACAATCTCTTGTTCATCTTCCTCTACGCCATCATCAAAAAATTTAGATCGAAAAAAAGGAGATCGGGCAGACAACACCAACTTATGAGCATGGAATTTTTCCCCTGCCACATTAAAAATAACATCTGAACCTTCCATATTGTCGAGCAGCATGCCAAAATGAGCTCCTATATCAGACTCTGGAACCTGAATTGAGTTTAACTGGGAACAATTTGTTGCAGAAACTACTACTCCAACAGTACAATTAATTTTCAAGCAATCATTCTTAAGGTAATCCGATGTTTCAAGCATTGCTCGTCTGAAAAATCGCTTGTAACCCCTACATTAAAGAAAACAAGACAGTATAAACATCTAAGTCCAAAAGTTGCCATTGAATCATTTCAAAATAAGGACCTAGCCTGTCTCAAATATATATCTCAAAAATCAGGAAAATTGGGACGTTGAAATTCAAATATATTGAACATTTTACACATCCACACCAAGCAGAAGGAGGCAAACATACAAAGGAAATAATAGAGATAAAGCAGGGAAGAGGGTAAGAAAAGGGGGCCACTTAAATAAAATGAATCAAAATTCTAGTCTTAACTCTCAAGTCAACGCAAGGAAGATGGCATAAATGCAGAAGAAACAAAAATAAAAGATTAGCCATGACTATTGCTGAAGCTATGCAAAATCATACTAGAAAGCTGGGATAGAGCCCTGGTACCATAAAGGTGCACTATCAGTGCTTTCTGTTTCTGACAGTTAATTAAACTTCAACACCTGTTCACAGAAAGTATACATAGAGAAGGTGGAACACTCTGAAGAAAAATAATTATCAAAGGAATGAAAACATTAAAGAGAAAGAAAACAAGAAAGTTAAATAGAGGAAAAGCAAGATGCAAAAGAAACCAAATCCAAAGACTTCAAAAGTGTTTTGGAGTAAAACATATAATAGGAGTGCCCAGATTATCTAACAAACTCAAAGTAAGATGCTCAACCACAAGCTCCACATCACACAGTGGAATAACATCCCAAGTTCGAGGTGCTCTTCTTTTCCTAATCATCAATGCCAAACATCCATCAATTAGAGAGCTGATTTACATTTTCAATTGTATAAGTTCTCGAAAATCTTTTCAAGGTAAATATAAACATTGATGAGCCTAACCCTTATAAGCTAGAATGGAATGTAAAGAGAGAGAATATTCAGCACCCTAAAATGTTCCTAAATTTTCAGAAGAGTCAAGCAGCATTTAACAGTCTATGTTAGCTGGTGTGTACTTTCTATACTTAAAGAATGATTTCTACAGAAGGCATGCTAATCACAGAGTTGTTACAGAAGTAAAAGATGTCATTTCCATCTTAATATGGATCCATGACTACTATGACCTCTATGATTTGAGAATTGGAGACAGCATCACAGAGATTAGTTATACCTTAAAAATTAATGGAGTGAAGAACAGGTTGTGAATTACAAACAATATCCCTTCAAATTCAGTAGAGGTGTAGAACCTGGACTTCACTGACTAAAGATCTCCTTACAGGTAACTTTTTTCAATTCAAAGAACACCATCAAGCTTATAGGAATTAGCCCTTTAGCTCTATGCTATAGGACAAAAAAAATCTTCCCCAAAGGAAAAGAAATTCTACACATCACATGATGTCTGATTAACCAATAGCACAAATTCAACCATGAATAATTAATACAGACACCAGTTAGACCAAAAGGCATTCAATATACACCCCAGAATATCACCATAAAAAATGCTTCAGAAATTCTAAACATATTAACAGAAAAAACACAAACTAGAGCAGTATCTATATGCTCTCTCACAATATATTCCTTTTCTCTTCCTCATTAAATAAACCCAACAAAGGAACAATGCTATTCAACATCAACAACACCTAACGTATCACTTGAGCATTTCTATATAGAACTATTTCATCAAACTTCATCGAAAAGCAATGAATCAACCACATACCAAAACAATACACCATTTTAACCGGGTAACACAATCCAACCAGAACCAAATTTTTACATGAAAAAACAACTTGGACACCACAATTCTTCTTGCTTGTCATCTCACATAAGCTAATCACATAAAAAAACTATAAGAAAACCAATCCTATGCAACATATCAAGAGCTAACCCTCTCAAAAACCAATCAAACACACCATCACCCACATTAACAGAAAGAAGCGCTCTTTTCAACACCAATTCAAATTACCACACGCGATCGCAACAATCAACTATCATTCTCCTCACGCAACCCCATTACTTCTAAAAAAATCAATCAAACAAACAAAACACAAAGCAGCCACTTCAAAAAAATACCAAAAAAAAACACGAAATTTAAACTCAAAAATCAAATTTATTACCACATACTACCGCGATACTTCAACGTATAAGGCCCACCCTCAAGCGACCGATCAAAATGACTATGAACTTTATGTTTTCCTTTCCCACTCTGATCAACAAGCGTCAATTCAAACAAAGCCCTAACATCCGTCCCCTCGCTAGCCAACGCGATAAAAACGGACACATAAGCTGAATGATCTTCCGGATTTTTCCCATCTGGGTAAAAATAAATCGCCCATTGATACCCTCCCACCGTAAAATTATCGCTCGCGATGTGCTTTCCTACTCCCATTCCTTTCGCCAGTGAATAGCCTTGTATTACGAACTTGTGAGAGCCGTTTACCGTTTCGGTTACGGACCGGGAGGTTGTGGGCGAGACCAGTGGGTTCGGTTCGGTCATCTTGACAGATTGTTGTTCATGCAAATTAGGGTGTATCTTTTTTTACGATTGCAGAGAGACTGGGGATTTTACAGGGAGGAGGAGGAGGAGGAGGAGGAGGGTCTAGATTCTAGAACTCTCTAGTTGAGCGGATAAAAGGGGGTGGTAGAAATGACTGTTGCTGGCTTTAAGGAAATTGATTTTGGTGACGTGGTGGTGGTTTATTGGGTGGATGATGGTAAGAAAGTCAATATTATTAAACCAATCCGGCCTGAAAATTAATCCGATCCAAGGGGGGCTTATGAAAATTAACTGGAACTCCATGTATATATAATTCTTGAATTGCTTAAAAATTTTAAAATAATATTCTTTTAAATTAATTCAAATTAAATTGTTAACTTTGAAGAAGGTTGTTTTTTGAGTTTCATGGTGTAACGGTTACCTTGTTTATGTTATTAAACAAAGGATTATTTATCGTGGGGTCACAGGTGTTTCATAATTAATTAATAAAGAGGCAGAGCCAATTTTCTTATGCTTATAGGCCAATTTAGCTAGGCTCGGAGAAGAACATTACTTAAAAATTCATTAGTAAACTCGTTAGCTTTGAGAATTAGGTTCGCGAGTGATGATGGCTTCTCACCTCTAATAAGCCGCCATCGATGACTCTTCAGTGGTCAAATTACATTAAGGATGTTCGCAGGGCGGTGCTAGAATTATTTCCTAGGGATAGTTAAAAATAATCTAACAAGACATAATATTTATTTTAATTTAATATATATGGGTTATAAAAAAACTAATATAGTTTAGTTTTATTTAAATAATTTATTACAAACATGTAATAATTTTTTTTACAAAGTAAAAAGTCCAGAGGAATACTAAATTAAATCTAAATAAAGTTAATTTTATTTTTATGATACATTTATTATTTTAATATTATTGGTCTTTATATTTCTCAAATATAAACATACAAAGTATATAAAAAATATTAACTAAAGTAAATCATTATTTTATATTTGATAAACTTTAAAATAAAGTAAAAAATAATAAAAAATAATTCTTACCTATTTATTTTAATTATACTCTTTTTTTTTCATATAATAGAAATCATTAATTATTATATTAATTGTGAATCTTTTAATAATTTTTTTTACTATATAAACAAACAAATATTTTGCAAGAAAATATCCTCTCTATGATTATGAAGTTCTGTTTTAATAATTTTCATTAATAAGAAAGTCTGTTCAATTGTTATTGTCAAAACAAGAAGAGTTAAAATAAATTAAATCAACCTGTCAACTAGTGGATAAATAGTTTTTTTCAAAAAATGAATAAATTCTTTTTATTTTGTTCATAATTCAATCTAAAATAAAAATACATATAGTCATAAAAAAATGATAATTTTGATAACTCTACTAAAAACAAAACATCAAAAAAAATTTAAGTATAATCAAAACAAACCAGTAAAATATATATAATTAATTAGAAAAAAATCATTATCAAGATTTAAAAAAATTATTAGAATTAATAAATTTGAAAAAAAAATAAAAATTTATAAAATTATAAAAAAACCTCACCAAATTCTTGATAAATATCTCAAAATAAAATAAAAATATATTTTGAATTTAAATTATTAATAACTAGTTATTTTTTTAT
>NW_011503450.1:0-10603 GCF_000495115.2 Populus euphratica
GTAACTCGGGTTGCAAATACTGATATGTAGATAGTGCAGTGTTTGATTCCCTTAAGCTTTCTCCTCAACCCATGTAACAAGCACTGAGCCAATAACTCCCAAGTCAGTTGACTTTAGGGTACTAGGTGTTCAAACACCCCTTCGGGCTTATTTGCTTAAGTTAAGGAGGCTACGAAACCAAACTTATCTACTTTGTTTTTTTTTTTTTTATTATTATTATTATTAATTTTTTTTTTTGCATATTATATACTATCCCTTTCCCTTAGTTGTTACCTTTAACAAAAGAACACAAATAATGTAATAATCCAATGTGCAACCCACAATCATATGTTCGAGTGTGTGTGTGAAAATGAAGGTTTAGAAATACTTGTTAGATGAGCATATAAACAGAATCTATAGATAACATCCAAGAGTTTGTAAACCTGAATATTTCAAGAAGTATTATAATAGACCTTGTTAAGAATGTTTACTAAGATGCGTCTCAAGAGTCACTAAAGTTCCTCCGTTACTCTGCCATCCTAGTAACAATAGTTTTTGCAAATGGTTTAAATAATAGAGAATACAGTTACTTAATAACAATTTTTTTTTTTTAATATCAACTACTACCCTTTCCCCCCAACCAAAACGAGACATTGTTCTCAATGTTCTAAGCAAAAAGATAGAGTGTAGAAGATATCACCTGAAACAGCGACTATTGACAAACCTGAAACACACTAAAACAAATATAAGAAACAACAAAACACAAATATTATGCTATTAATAAAACCAAAAGATACAATTTTTCACAAACTAAGGCTCAAATCCAATTTAAGCTTTTTACGGCGTTTCATGTTTGACCAATTGAGTTGACTCATGGAGGGATCAATTACAGTGATGAAAGATTGTAGTTGGTTAATCAATTGTTCAACAGTAGCAGCAGAGATTATGATTTGTCGTGCCGAAGATGTTAGAAATTCCTGTTCCACAGCTTGATCAAGAAAAGACAACAAATTATCATAAAAACCATTAACATTTAACAAACCTATAGGTTTATGGTGAATGTGCAATTGGGCCCAAGAGGAAATATGAAAGATCTCTTCCAATGTACCCAGACCACCTAGTAAGGCAATGAAGGCACCAGCACTTTTACAGATCTATCAGCAAGTAACAGAGTTACAGAAGTTGGTTTTAACTTACCTAGATTGAGACTTTGAAAGACTAAATATGGAAGTAAATTCACACTAGCTCCGAGATTAAGTAAAGCTTTTTCAATTTTATGTTCTCCAATAAAGAACGAAATTGTAGGACAACCAGGGTCTTTATATTTTAAAGCATTATTATTATGAAGAATGACACTTACTTGCTCGACTAAAAAGACTTTCTTTTTCACATTCAATTTTCTCTTCATAGTGTATAAATATTTCAAAAATTTAGCATAAGAAGGTACCTGTTTAATAGCATCCAACAAAGGTATATTGATCCTTACCTATTTGAAAGTTTTAAAGATTTCAAAGTTGTGATTTACTTTTCTTTGTTTGGTCACGATATGAGAAAATGGAAGTGCTGGCGGGGAATCAGTCTTTTCTTTGCAATGTTCAGCATCAACCCCTTCCTTACCCTGAGAGATTAACTCATCATCTTTCTCACAAGGTTCAAGAGTGGATTTTTCAATGACCTTACCACTGTGAAGAGTGATGACTGATTTGACTTGATCCATATGATGGCTTACGGAACTACTTGTATTTGCATTGTATTGCCCATTGGGACTTTGCTGTGGTTGAGATAGAAGCTTACATTTCTCTTGAATACTAAGAGTAGATGTGAATTTTGCAAGAGCATTTTTTAGATCTACCGTGGTTTGAGTATTTTGAGTGTAGATTGTCTCCTGCTTTTCAATGAATGCATGCAATGTTTCCTCAAGATTTCTTCTAGGAGGTAGAGCATAGGGAGGTACATATCTATAAGAATTTTGGAAATTATAGTTTGCTTGAAACAATGGCTGTGAAGTTTGTGTATTTTTATTACCACTCTTTCAATTGAAATTTGGGTGATTTCTCCAATCACGGTTGTATGTTTGCGAGTATGAGTTATGATTAGGCCTTTGAAAACTATTTAAAGCATGAGCTTGTTCATGGAAACATTCCTTAAAAGAAGGAAAAGTTGGACAGTCATTGGTTGAATGTTTATTGGTTTCATAGATTTGACACACAATATCTTGAACAGATTTTAATTAGCCATTCTTTTTTAATTCTAGTGTTTCAACTTTTCTAGCTAAAGATGCAAATTTGACTTGGAGGTCATGATCTTCTCAAAAGTTTTACATACCTCCATTATTAGTATTTAAAAGTGCATTTTTATCAAGGTTTTATGTTATCATTTTGCACTTGAAGTATTAATAACTCCTTAACTAAAGGATGTTTTATAATAATATATCTAATAATATAAGATACCTTTAATTTATGGTAAATGTTCATTTTAAATACAGGCCTATCACATAAATGAAAGGATTGATTGATAAATTTAAGAACTGAAATTGAAAGGACAAAGAGATGACCAAACTTAGAAAAGAGATGCCGGAGCAATCCAAACCGGAACACTATTCGGTAATTGGGTCATATCTGGAGCTATAGATCTCAGATTTAGGTGTACTTTATATGGATGGAAATTTAAGACATAGGCCTACAACTTTCATATGGAGCCCGAGATCTAAAAAGGTCATTTTCAAGTCCAAATTGTTGCAACAACAAAGAAGCCCGAATCTGTCCTCTAGCCCAAGCACTGTTTAGTATTTTAGCCATATCTAGAGTTCTAGAAGTCTAAATGAGCTGAATGTTTTACACAAGATAGCCGAGACAATTGCCTACAACTTTTATGTTTTTAAGTGGCTCCAATTTTGACGTTATCAATGATGTTTTGGGCAGACAAGAGAAGATAAGGATTGTCACCAAGTCAAGAGTTGGCCACCCACTCATCAATTAGTCATCAAATCAATAGTTCCCAATTTTGGCCTATAAAAGGAGGCATTTGCCATACATTTAGGCATCTTGGTTTCTAGATCAAGATCATGCTCTTGCTTTCTCTCTTTGTATTTTTTGTAATGTTTATGCTTTGCTCTCATTAATATCAAGTTTATGCCTTTCATTTCCTTTCATTTACTTAGCTAACTTTTATCTTATTTATGTTCTTATTTTGTTTATTTATTTTTCTTTCTTTCATTATGTCTAGCTAAGTTTATTATGTCAAGGTGAAAAGGTTACACTAATGGTGTAAGAATAAGTATAGTGTAAACTTAATATGGACTTTAATGTTTGATACTAACATGTTTTGTATTTGTTATCTTGTTCACTCTTTAATACTTTGCTTGTTAAATGACTAATCTTGATTTATGTTGTATAACACTTGGTACAACAAATGCTTGGCACTTTCATAGCCCATACTGTATGGTATCACCGATACCTGAGCTATGAAAGGAACTTGATTTGTTGTTAACATAAGTTATAATCATGAATGCTTGACGAAATTTACAAGTATTAATATTAATCGAATAAGATGACTAATGTAATCATGTTAACAATCTATAATCTGATTGGAACCTCCTTTATGTGTGGTTTCCAATTGAATAATAACAGTTTATACTATACGTGTTTGACATACCATTAGTGGATCCTCTAACCTTGACATTTGTTATTATCATTGTTTAATTGTTACATTAATATTCCATCTCAAAGTTCTCATCTTCTTCTTCTTTTTCTTTATTATTATTATTATTATTATTATTATTATTACTACTACTACTATTACTATTAGTACTATTATTATTATTATTGTTGTTGTTGTTGTTACTATTATTATTATTATTGTTGTTGTTGTTGTTGTTAGTGTTATTGTATTATTATTTATAATTTGTACAATTAACCTCCCTGTGATTCGACCCCGGTCTTGCCGGGTTATTTATTACTTCGACACTCCTGCACTTGGGAGAAGACATCAATCTTTTGGTCGTGTCAGTGGGCCAGTAAAATCCACTCTATAAGATTTCTACAATCCTTTTTTTTTATGATAAATGATTCCCACGTGCCTTAGAGTGACAAAATTTAATGATATTACTTACCTCATTATTAGAAAAGCATCTTTGAAATATTTGATCAGGACGATAATTGAATAAGTAAGAGTCATCCCAATAAAAGTTTTGCACGCTGCTCAAAAAGTTTCTTTTGTCTTCGGTACTCTAGTGAGCTGGCAAAAATTTGAAGCAAGAAAATTGATATTTTTAGCAAACCAAGGCATTGAACAAAGAGAAAGTAAAGATTCATCAGGAAAGTAATAATTGATTGGTGTGATGTCGGGTGTCGAATCTATTGTCACTTTTGATAAAAGATCCGCATCAACATTTTCGGTGCCTTTTTCATCATCGATTTCTTCCTGATCGGTCATGGCATGAGGAAATGGAAGTGCTGACGGGGAATCAATCTTTTCTTTGCAATGTTCAAATTCAACCCCTTCCTTACCCTTAGAGATTGACTCATCATCTTTCTCACAAGGTTCAAGAATTGGTTTGTGAATAACCTTACCATTACGAAGAGTGGTGATTGATTTGACTTGATCCATGTGTTGACTTCCAGGACTACTTGCATTTGCATTGTATTGCCCCTTGGGATTTTACAATTTTCAAATTCAACCCCTTCCTTACCCTCAAAGATTGACTCATCATCTTTCTCATAAGGTTCAAGAGAGGGTTTTTTAATAACCTTACCATTATAAAGAGTAGTGACTGATTTGACTTGATCCATGTGTTGGCTTTAAAAACTATTTGCATTTGCATTGTATTGCCCCTTGGGATTTTGTTGTGGCTGAGATGGAAACTTACCTTTCTCTTGAAAACTGAGAGCAAATGTGAATTTTACAAGAGTATCTTTAAAATCTGTTATGCTTTGAGCAAGTTGAATGTTGATTATCTCTTGCTTTTCAATGAATGCGTACAAAGTTTCCTCAAAATTTCTTGTAGGAGGTGGAGCATAAGGAGGTGCATATCCATGAGAATTTTGGAAATTATGGTGTGCTTGAAACTGTGGTGGTGAAGTTTGTGCATTGTCACTCTTCCAACTGAAATTTGGGTGATTTCTCCAACCAGGATTGTATGTTTGCAAATATGGGTTATGATTGGGCCTTTCGAAACTGTTTAAAGCATGAGCTTGTTCATGGAGACATTCCTTAAAAGAAGGCAAGGTTGGACACTTATTGGTTGAGTGTTCATTTGTTTCACATATTTGACACACAATGTTTTCAACAGATTTTAATTGACCACTCTTTTTCAATTCTAGTGCCTCAACTTTTCTAGCTAAAGATGCAAACTTGGCTTGGAGGTCATGATCTTCCTTAAGGTTGTACATACCTTCACTAGATGTATGAGGTTGAGTTTTACTCGGTGCCTCATAAGTACCCGCGGTGTCCTAATTTTGAGCATTTTCAGCAAATAAATCTAAGTACTCCATTGCTTCATCAGGATCTTTATCTTCAAAAGTTCCATTGCACATCAATTCAAACATTTGCCTATCTATAGGTGTTAACCCTTCATAAAAATGTGAAACCAATCTCCATGTTTCAAAACCATGATGAGGGCAAGTAGTAAGCAAGTCTCGGTACCTATCCCAACATTGATAAAATGTTTCTCCTGGTTTTTGAGTGAAAGTAGTGATTTGTCTTTTGAAAAAGTTTGTTCTGTGAGATGGGAAAAACTTCTTTAAAAACTGTTGTTGCATTTCATCCCATGCACGAATGGATCCTGGTCTTAAATTTTGTAGCCATGTTTTAGCTTTATCTTTTAATGAAAAAGGAAAAAGCTTTAATTTGATGGTGTTCATGCTACAATTTAAATTATTATATGTGTTGCAGACCTCCGCAAATTCCCTTAAATGCAAGTATGGATTTTCCAATTCTAAGCCATGAAAAGAAGGTAAAAGTTGACTAATGTCTGACTTAAAATGAAAATGAGATGCATCAGGAGGAAAAACTATGCATGATGGTGCACTTGTTCTTGTGGGATTCATGTGGTCTCTAAGCGTTCTAGCACGGTTATTCTCATTATTCTCATTATAAAGTGATTGATTATCTTTTTCGGCCATATTTTCTGAAAATGATGAGGATACCCTACAAAGTCTACCACTTGATGTACATGACCACACTCTCATACACGTGTAGGAATAGAATAAAAGGAAAAAAAAACAAAAGAAGAAGAAACAAGAGAAAAGAAACAAAGTTATATATAAGAAAAGTGAAAAGAGAAAATAAAATAAATGCTATAATTTGTACAAGAACTTACCTCCCCAACAACGGCACCAAAAACTTGACACGACTAAAAGATTGATGTCTTCTCCCAAGAGCAGGAGTGTCGAAGTAATAAATAACCCGGCAAGACCAGGGTCGAACCAGAGGGAGGTTAATTGTACAAATTATAAATAACAATAATACAACAACAACCATAACAATAACAATAATAACAATAATAATAATAATAATAACAATAATAATAATAATAATAACAATAATAATAATAATAATAATAATAATAATAATAATAATAATAATACTAGTAGTAGTAGTAGTAGTAATACTAATAATAATAGTAATAATAATAATAATAAAGAAAAAAAAGAAAAAAAAGAAGTTGATGAGAACTTTGAGATGGAAAGATTAACGTAAGGATTAAATAATGATAATAACAAATGTCAAGGTTAGAGGTTCCACTAATAGTATGTCAAACAAGTATAGTATAAACTTTTATTCTTCAATTGGAAACCACACACAAAGGAGGTTCTAATCAGATTATAAATTGTTAACATGATTACATTAGTCATCTTATTCGATTAATGCTGTACTTGTAAATCTTTTCAAGCATTTATGTTCCTTTCATAGCTCAGGTGTCGGTTATACCATACAATAGCACACACTATACTTATTCTTACACCATTAGTATAACCTTTTCACCTTGACATAATAAACTTAGCTAGACATAATGAAAGAAAGAAAAATAAATAAACAAAATAAGAATATAAATAAGATAAGAGTTAACAAAGCAAAGGAAAGGAATTGAAAGGCATAAACTTGATATTAATGAAAGCAAAGCATAAATATTACAAAAAAAACAAAGAGAGAAAGCAAAAACATGATCTTGATCTGGAGACCAAGATGCCTAAATGCATGGCAAATGCCTCCTTTTATAGGCCAAAATTGGGAACTATTGATTTCATGACTAATTGATGAGTGGGTGACCAACTCTTGACTTTGTGACAATCCTTATCTTCTCTTGTCTGCCCAAAACATCATTGATAACGTCAAAATTGGAGCCACTTGAAAACATGAAAGTTGTAGGAAATTGTCTCATATTTCTTGTGTAAACAATTCAACTCATTTTGACTTCTAGAACTCCAGATATGGCCAAAATACTGAACAGTGCTCGGGCTGGAGGACAGATTCGGGTTTCTTTGTTGTTGCTACAATTTGGACTTGAAAATGACATTTTTAGATCTTAGGCTCCATATGAAAGTTGTAGGCCTATGTCTTACCTTTCCATCCATATAAAGTAGACCTAAATTTGAGATCTATAGCTCCAGATATGATCCAATTACCGAATAGTGTTCTGGTTTGGATTGCACCGACATCTCTTTTCTAAGTTTGGCCATCTGTTTATCCTTTCAATTTCAATTCTTAAATTCATCAATCAATCCTTTTATTTATGTGATAGGCCTGCATTTAAAATGAACATTTACCAAAAATTAAAGGTATCTTATATTATTAGATATATTATTATAAAACATGCTTTAGTTAAGGAGTTATTCATACTTCAAGTGCAAAATGATGATATAAAACCTTGATAAAAATGCACTTTTAAGTACTAATCACCTTTCCTAACATTGGTAAAATGTTTCTCCTGGTTTTTGAGTGAAAGTAGTGATTTTTCTTTTGAAAGAGTTTGTTCTGTGAGATGGGAAAAACTTCTTTAAAAACTGTTGTTGCATTTCATCCCAAGCACGAATGGATCCTGATCTTAAATTTTGTAGCCATATTTTAGCTTTATCTTTTAATAAAAAAGAAAAAAGCTTTAATCTGATGGTGTTCATGCTACAATTTAAATTATTATATGTGTTGCAGACCTCTTCAAATTCTCTTAAATGCAAGTATGAATTTTCCAATTCTAAGCCATGAAAAGAAGGTAAAAGTTGAATAATGCCTGGCTTAAAATTAAAATGAGATGCATCATGAGGAAAAACTATGCATGATGGTGCACTTGTTCTTGTGGGATTCATGTGGTCTCTAAGTATTCTAGCACGGTTATTCTCATTATTCTTATTATGAAGTGATTAATTATCTTCTTCGGCCATATTTTCTGAAAATGATGAGGACACCCTACAAAGTCTACCACTTAATGTACGTGACCACACTCTTATGCACGTGTAGAAATAAAATAAAAGAAAGAAGAAAACAAAAGAAGAAACAAGAAAAAAGAAAACAGAAATAAATATTATAATTTATACAAAACTTACCTCCCCGGTAATAGCACCAAAAACTTGAGACAACTAAAAGATTGATGTCTTCTCCCAAGTGTAGGAGTGTTGAAGTAATAAATAACCCGGCAAGACCGGGGTCGAACCACAAGGATGTTAATTGTACAAATTATAAACAACAATTATAAACAAAAATAATAGTAACAACAACAACAACAATAATATTAGTAGTAGTAGTAATAATAATAATAATAAGAAGAAGAACAATAATAAAGAAGGAGAAGAAGAAGAAGATGAGAACTTTGAGATGGAATATTAACGTAAAGATTTAACAACGATAACAATAAATGTCAAGGTTAGAGGTTCCACTAATGGTATGTCAAACAAGTATAGTATAAACTCTTATTAGTCAATTGAAAACCACACAGAAAGGAGGTTCCAATTAGATTATAGATTGTTAACATGATTACAGTAGTCATCTTATTCGATTAATGCTAATACTTGTAAATCTCATCAAGCATTCATGATTATAACTTATGTTAACAACAAATCAAGTTCCTTTCATAGCTCAGGTGTCGGTTATACCATACAGTATGGGCTATGAAAGTGCTAAGCATTTGTTGTACCAAGTGTTATACAACATAAATCAAGATTAGTCATTTAACAAGCAAAGTATTAAAGAGTGAACAAGATAACAAATACAAAACATGTTAGTATCAAACATTAAAGTCCATATTAAGTTTACACTATACTTATTCTTACACCATTAGTGTAACCTTTTCACCTTGACATAATAAACTTAACTAGACATAATGAAAGAAAGAAAAATAAATAACCAAAATAAGAACATAAATAAGATAAAAGTTAACTAAGTAAATGAAAGGCATAAACTTGATATTAATGAAAGCAAAGTATAAACATTACAAAAAATACAAAGAAAGAAAGGAAGAGCATGATCTTGATCTGGAAACCAAGATGCCTAAATGCATGGCAAATGCCTCCTTTTATAAGCCAAAATTGGGAACTACTGATTTGATGACTAATTGATGAGTGGGTGACCAACTCTTGACTTGGTGACAATCCTTATCTTCTCTTGTCGGCCTAAAACGTCATTGATAACGTCAAAATTAGAGCCACTTGAAAACATAAAAGTTGTAGGAAATTGTCTCAGCTTTCTTGTGTAAAACTTTCAACTCATTTGGACTTCTAGAACTCTAGATATGGGCCAAATACTGAACAGTGCTCAAGCTGGAAGTCAAATTCGGACTTCTTTATTGTTGCAACAATTTGGACTTGAAAATGACCTTTTTAGATCTTGGGCTCCATATGAAAGTTGTAGGCCTCTGTCTTAACTTTCCATGCATATAAAGTAGACCTAAATCTAAAATCTACAACTCCAGATATGACCCAATTACCGAATAGTATTTCGGTTTGGATTGCACCTACATCTCTTTTCTAAGTTTAGCCATCTCTTTGTCCTTCCAATTTCAGTTCTTAAATTCATCAATCAGTCCTTTCATTTATGTGATAGGCCTACATTTAAAATGAATATTTACCATAAATTAAAGGTATCTTATATTATTAGATATATTATTATAAAACATGCTTTTGTTAAGGAGTTATTGATACTTCAAGTGCAAAATGATGATATAAAACCTTGATAAAAATATACTTTTAAGTAGCAATCGATTATCAAAGAGAAGAAACCGCTCCGTACATTCTCTTTACTTCTTATAAAAAAAGATTGAGAGAATTAAGGAAAGTGAGATTCTAACATGAGGGAGATAAGGTTTAATTAAAGATCAAGTCTTAAGGGAAAAAGAAATAAGAGGAGTCATGGCTAGGAAGGAAAATCTAGGGAGAAAAAGAAAGATTGGTAGATGACACGACCAAAAGATTGATGTCTTCTCCCAAGTGCATGAGTGTCGAAATAATAAATAATCTGACAAATCAAGGTTGAACCACAGGGAGGTTAATTGTATAAATTATAAACAATAAGAATACAACAACAATAATAATAATACTAGTAGTAGTGGTAGTAGTAATAATAATAAAGAAGTTGATGAGAACTTTGAGATGAAAAATCAATGTGAGGATCAAACAATAATAAAAACAAATGTCAA
>NW_011503555.1:836-3109 GCF_000495115.2 Populus euphratica
AATAATAGTAATAATAATAATAAAGAAAAAGAAAAAGAAAAAGAAGAAGAAGAAGAAGAAGATGATGAGAACTTTGAGATGGAATATTAATGTAAGGATTAAACAATGATAATAACAAATGTCAAGGTTAGAGGATCCACTAATGGTATGTCAAACAAGTATAGTATAAACTCTTATTATTCAAGTGGAAATCACACACAAAAGAGGTTCTAATTAGATTATAGATATTTAACATGATTACATTAGTCATTTTATTTGATTAATGCCAATACTTGTAAATTTCGTTAGGCATTCATGATTATAACTTATGTTAACAACAAATCAAGTTCCTTTCATAGCTCAAGTGTCGATTATACCATACAGTATGGGCTATAAAAGTGCCAAGCATTTGTTGTACCAAGTGTTATACAACATAAATCTAAATTAGTCATTTAACAAGCGAAGTATTAAAGAATGAACAAGATAACAAATACAAAACATGTTAGTATCAAACATTAAAGTCCATATTAAGTTTACACTATACTTATTCTTACACCATTAGTGTCACCTTTTCACCTTGGCATAATAAACTTAACTAAACATAATCAAAGAAAGAAAAATAAATAAACAAAATAAGAACATAAATAAAATAAAAGTTAACTAAGTAAATGAAAGGAAATGAAAGGCATAAACTTGATATTAATGAAAGCAAAGAATAAACATTAGAAAAAATACAAAGAGAGAAAACAAGAGCATGATCTTGATCTGAAAACCAAGATGCCTAAATGCATGACAAATGTCTCCTTTTATAGGCCAAAATTGAGAACTATTGATTTGATGACTAATTGATGAGTGGGTGGCCAACTCTTGACTTGGTGACAATCCTTATCTTCTTTTGTCTATCTAAAATGTCATTGATAACGTCAAAATTAGAACCACTTGAAAACATGAAAGTTGTAGGAAATTGTCTTACCTTTCCATCCATATAAAATGGACCTAAATCTGAGATCTGTAGCTCCAGATATGACCCAATTACCGAACAGTGTTCCGGTTTGGATTGCACCGACAGCTCTCTTCTAAGTTTGACCATCTCTTTGCCTTTGCAATTTAAGTTCTTAAAGTCATCAATCAATATTTTCATTTATGTGATAGGCCTGCATTAAAAATAGACATTTACCACAAATTATAGGTATCTTATATCTCAACTTTCTTCTGTAAAATATTGAGATCATTTGGACTTCTAGAATTCCAGATATAGGCCCAATACTGAACAGTGCTTGGGTTGGAGGACAAATTCCCACTTCTTTATTGTTGCTATAATTTGGACTTGAAAATAGCCTTTTAAAATCTTAAGCTCCATATGAAAGTTGTAGGCCTATGTCTTACCTTTCCATCCATATAAATTAGACCTAAATCTGAGATATATAGCTCTAGACATGACCCAATTACCGAACAGTGTTCCGGTTTGGATTGCACCGACATCTCTTCTCTAATCATCCATATAAAGTATACCTAAATCTGAGATCTATAACTCCAAATATGACCCAATTATCGAATAGTGTTCTGGTTTGGACTACACCGACATCTCTTTTCTAAGTTTGGCCATCTCTTTATCTTTTCAATTTCAGTTCTTAAATTCATCAATCAATCCTTTCATTTATATGATAGGCCTACATTTGAAATAAAAATTACCACAAATTAAAGGTATCTTATATTATTAGATATGTTATTATAAAGCATACTTTACTTAAGGAGTTATTGATACTTCATGTGCAAAATGATAATATAAAACCTTGATAAAAATACACTTTTAAGTACTAATCAATGATCCACTAATGGTATGTTAAACAAGTATAGTATAAACTCTTATTATTAATTAAAAATCACATACAAACAAGGTTCCAATCAGATTATAAATTATTAACATGATTACATTAGTTATCTTATTCAATTAATGCTAATACTTGTAAATCTATTAGGCATTTATGATTATAACTTATGTTAATAACAAATCAAGTTCCTTTCATAGCTCAGGTATCTGTTATACCATACAGTATAGGCTATGAAAGTGTCAACAAGTATTTGTTATACCAAGTTTTATACAATATAAATCTAGATTAACCATTTAACAAACAAAGGATTAAAAGTGAACAAGATAACAAATCCAAAACATGTTAGTATCAAACATTAAGGTCCATGTTGAATTTACACTATATTTATTCTTATACCATTAGTGTAACCTTTTCACCTTGACATAACTAACTTAGCTAGACATAATGAAAGAAAAGAAAATA
>NW_011503555.1:3333-5898 GCF_000495115.2 Populus euphratica
AGCATTATAAAAATACAAAGAGAGAAAGCAAGAGCATAATTTTGATATGGAAACTAAGATGCCTAAATGCATAGCAAATGCCTCCTTTTATAGTCCAAAAATAAAAACTATTTGATTTGATGACTAATTGATGAGTGGGTGACCAACTCTTGAATTGGAATCACTTAAAATATGAAAGTTTTAGGAAATTATCTCAGCTTTCCAGAAAAAAAAAATTGAGGTCATTTGGACTTCTAGAACTCCAGATATGGGCCAAACACTGAACAGTCTTCGGGTTACAAGATAGATTCATACTTTTTTGTTATTGCTATAATTTGGACTTGTAAATAGCTTTTTTAAATCTTGGGCTCTACATGAAAGTTGTAGGCCTATGTCTTACCTTTCTATCCATATAAAGTAAACCTAAATCTGATAACTATAGCTCCAAATATGACTGAATTACTAAATAGTGTTCTGGTTTGGACTACACCAGCATCTCTTTTTTAAGTTTGGCCATCTTTTTGTCCTTTCAATTTCAGTTTTTAAACTCATCAATCAATCCTTTTATTTATGTGATAGGCTTGCATTTAAAATGAACATTTACTATAAATTAAAGGTATCTTATATTATTAGATATGTTATTATAAAACATACTTTAGTTAAAGAGTTATTGATACTTTAAGTGCAAAATGATGATATAAAACCTTGATAAAAATGCACTTTTAAGTACTAGTCACACTCCCCCAACCAACTTATTACTAGTCCCTAACAATCAAAATGTTAAAATAGAAAAATAATATGCAAATTCTACAAAGCAAGGTATTCATCATTTAACTTCCATTAATCTATCCAGATAAACAAATTATCATTAAATCATATATTTGCTCAATACCTCTTAAACAAGATATTAATAAACCTTTTTTTTATGCTCAATATATTAACACATAGTTATGGGGTCTTACTTAGAAGAAAACAAAATTTTTGTTCTAATGTTTAAAGTTAACTTCCTTGGGTTGAGGATTTTTTCTTCTTTTTTTTTGGTTTTTTTTCATACACACGCACGCACACACATACATGTAATTTAAAACACAATGCATCTTTAACACGTGTAATGAGCTTTCGACTAATGACTCTCAGACCAGTTGGTTTTAGGGCATTAAGTGTTGAGACACCCCTACGAGCTTAATAACTTGGGTTGCAGATACTAATATATAGATAGTGCAATGTTTGATTCCCTTAAGCTTTTCTCCTCAACCCATGTAACAAATGTGAGGCCAATTGCTCTTAAATCAGTTGACTTTAGGGTAATAGGTGTTTGATTCCCTTCAGGCTTAATTGCTTAGCTTAGGGAGGCTACAAAACCAAACTTATCTATATTTTTAATATCATTATTTTTTTGCTCTTTTTTTTATCAAATTATATACTATACATTTGTCTTAGTTGTTACCTTTAACAAAAGAATATAAATGATATAATAATCCAATGTGCAACCCACAATCATATGTTAAAGTATGTGTGAAAATTAAGGTTTAAGAATACATGTTAAATGAACATATTGACACGACTAAAAGATTGTTGTCTTCTCTCAAGTGTAGGAGTGTCGAAGTAATAAATAACCTGGCAAGACCGGGGTCGAACCACAGAGAGGTTAATTGTACAAATTATAAACGACAATAACAACAACAACAACAACAACAACAATAATAGTAATAACAACAATAACAATAATTACAATAATAATAATAGTAGTAGTAGTAATAATAATAATAATAATAGAAGAAGAAGAAGAAGTTGATGAGAACTTTGAGATGGAAAGATTAACGTAAGGATTAAACAATGCTAATAACAAATGTCAAGGTTAGGGGTTCCACTAATGGTATGTCAAACAAGTATAGTATAACTCTTACTATTCAATTGGAAACCACACACAAAGGAGGTTCTAATCAGATTATAGATTGTTAACATGATTACATTAGTCATCTGATTCAATTAATACTAGTACTTGTAAATCTCGTCAAGCATTCATGATTATAACTTATGTTAACAACAAATCAAGTTCCTTTCATAGCTCAGGTGTCGGTTACACCATACAGTATGAACTATGAAAGTGCCAAGCATTTGTTGTACCAAATGTTATACAACATAAATCAAGATTAGTCATTTAACAAGCAAAGTATTAAAGAGTGAACAAGATAACAAATACAAAACATGTTAGTATCAAACATTAAAGTCCATATTAAGTTTACACTATACTTATTCTTACACCATTAGTGTAACCTTTTCACCTTGACATAACTAACTTAGCTAGACATAATGAAAGAAAGAAAAATAAATAAACAAAATAAGAACATAAATAAGATAAAAGTTAACTAAGTAAAGGAAAGGAAATGAAAGGCATAAACTTAATATTAATGAAAACAAAGCATAAAAAATACAAAGAGAGAAAGGAAGAGCATGATCTTGATCTGGAAACCAAGATGCCTAAATGCATAGCAAATGCCTCCTTTTATAGGCCAAAATTGGAACACCGAGATGCCTAAATGCATGGCAAAAGCCTCCTTTTATAGGCCAAAATTGGGAACTATT
>NW_011503555.1:6249-6380 GCF_000495115.2 Populus euphratica
TATCTGCCCAAAACGTCATTGCTAACATCAAAATTGGAGCCATTCAAAACATGAAAGTTGTAGGAAATTGTCTCAGCTTTCTTGTGTAAAAACGTCAGCTCATTTGGACTTCTAGAACTCCAGATATGGCC
>NW_011503555.1:6390-6742 GCF_000495115.2 Populus euphratica
GTCAAAATTGGAGCCAGTTGCAAACATGAAAGTTGTAGGCAATTGTCTCAGGTTTCTTGTGTAAAACATTCAGCTCATTTCAACTTCTAGAACTCCATATATGGCCAAAATACTAAACAGTGCTCGGGCTGGAGGATAGATTTGGACTTCTTTGTTGTTGCAATAATTTGGACTTGGAAATGACCTTTTTAGATCTTGGGCTCCATATGGAAGTTGTAGGCTTATGTTTTACCTTTCCATCCATATAAAGTAGACTTAAATTTGAGAACCATAGCTCCAGATATGACCCAATTATCAAACAGTGTTCTGGTTTGGATGGCACCGACATCTCTTTTCTAAGTTTGGCCATCTC
>NW_011503555.1:6949-9534 GCF_000495115.2 Populus euphratica
TATACTTTAGTCAAGGAGTTATTGATACTTCAAGTGCAGAATGATGATATAAAACCTTGATAAAAATGCACTTTTAAGTACTAATCACATATAAGCAGAATTAAGTGATAACAATATGAGAGTTTGTAAATCTGAATATTTCAAGTATTATGATAAACGTTTTTAAGAATGGTTACTAAGATACGTCTCAAAAGTCACTTTAACAAAAGAGCTCATTTACTCTACCATCCTAGTAACATTAATTTTGCACATGCTTTATAAAATAGAAAACATAGTTAGTTAATTTATTATTTATTTATTTATTTATCAACTAATACCCTTTCCTCCAACCAAAACGAGACATTGTTGTCAATATCTTAACGTAGAAAGATAAAATATAAAAGACATCACCTGAAATATTTTTGTAATGCTTAAGTTTTGCTTTCATTAATCTCTTGTTCATTCTTTTCATTTCCTCTGCTATATTTAGTTAATTTATATCATGTTTATGTTCTTGTATTGTTTCTTTAAGTTTTTCTTCATCATAATGTCTAATTAAGTTATTTATGTGAAGGTAAAAAGGTTTCACTAATGGTGTTGGGATAAGTATAATATAAATTCAATATGGACTTCAATGCTTATATCCTAAACAACTTGCTATTAACATGTCTTATTATTTTTATCTTATTAATTCTTAATACCTTGTTAAATGGTTAATCTAGATTTGTGTTGTATAATACTTGGTACATCAAATACTTGATCCTTCATAATCTTTGGCCGACATCGTTATTATGAGAGGAACTTGATTTGTTGTCACCATAAGTTAGCATCATGAATACTTGAAAAAATTTATAAGTATGGTGTTATGTAAATAAGATGATTAATATGATCATGTTGATAATTAATAAAGAGTTTATAGCTTACTTATCTCTAATACTATTAGTGTATCCTCTAACCTTAACATTTTTTTTTATCATTGTATATCTTCATATTAATCTTACATTTCAAAGTCCTTTTTAACTCATCTTCACCACCACCATCATTGTTGTTGTTGTTGTTGTTCTTATTATTATTTATAATTTATATAGTTAACTTTCTTATGGTTTGACCCTGGTCTTGTCGGGTTATTTATTACTTTTACACTCCTGCATTTGGGATAAGACATCAACTCTTTGATCGTGTCAGTTGTGTTAAAGATGTTAGAAATTCTTATTCCATAACATGATTAAGAAATGACAACAACTTATCATAATAACCATTAACATTTAACAAACCTATGGGTTTATGGTGAATGTACAGTTGGGCCCAAGAGAAAATATAAAAGATCTCTTCCAATGTGCCTAGACCACCTAGTAAGGCAATGAAGGCATCATCGTGGTTGAACATTGCATTCGTTCGAGCAGACATTATGGAGACCTATAGTTCCCCTCTAATTTTTTTTCCAATGATGTCCCTTTGTGCTAAAGTTTTGGGAACGACCCCCAAAACTTGACTACCTCTTAAAAATACAGTTATTGACACACTCCCATTAACTCAAGACTGCCTCCCTCATACACTAAATGAATCTTTCTCTCAGCTAGCATCTGACCAAGATGATTTGCTGATTCTAAAAAATCTTTTTTTTTCCAAGACTAGATCTACTGAAAACATAAATATTTTTTATGTGATAAATAACACGACTAAAAGATTGATGTCTTCTCCTAAGTGCAGAAGTGTCGAAGTAATAAATAACCTGGCAAGACCAGAGTCGAACCACAATAAGAGTAACAATAATAATAATAATAATAATAATAATAATAATAATAATAATAGTAGTAGTAGTAGTAGTAGTAGTAGTTGTTGTTGTAGTAGTAGAAGAAGAAGAAGAAGAAGTTGAAGAAGTTGATGAGAACTTTGAGATGGAAGATTAATGTAAGGATTAAACAATGACAACACCAAATATCAAGGTTAGAAGATCTACTAATGGTATGTCAAACAAGTATAGTATAAACTCTTATCATTTAATTGAAAATCACACACAAAGTAGATTCCAATTAGATTATAAGTTGTTAACATGATTATATTAGTTATCTTATTCGATTAATACTAATACTTGTAAATCTCGTTAGGCATTCATGATTATAACTTATGTTAACAATAAATCAAGTTTCTTTCATAGCTTAGGTGTCGGCTATACCATACAGTATGTGCTATGAAAGTGCCAAGTATTTGTTATACCCAGTGTTATGTAACATAAATCTAGATTAGTCATTTAACAAGCAAAGTATTAAAGAGTGAACAAGATAACAAATACAAAACATGTTAGTATCAAACATTAAAATCCATATTAAGTTTACATTATACTTATTCTCACACCATTAGTGTAACCTTTTCACCTTGACATAACTAACTTAGCTAGACATAATGAAAGAAAGCAAAATAGATAAACAAAATAAGAACATAAAAGTTAACTAAGTAAAGGAAAGGAAATGAAAGGCATAAACTTAATATTAATGATCATGTTAAGTTTACAATATACTTATTCTTACATCATTAGTCTAACCTTTTCACCTTGACATAATAAGATTAACTAAACATAATGAAAGAAAGAAAAATAAATAAACAAA
>NW_011503555.1:9609-9789 GCF_000495115.2 Populus euphratica
CAAAGAGCGAAAGCGAGAGCATATCTTGATCTGGAGACTAAGATACCTAAATGCATGGCAAATGCCTCCTTTTATAGGTCAAAATTAGAAACTATTGATTTGATGACTAATTGATGAGGGGGTAGCCAACTCTTGACTTAGTGATAATCTTTATCTTCTCTTGTCTGCCTAAAATGTGTT
>NW_011503448.1:0-10612 GCF_000495115.2 Populus euphratica
CACCCCTCTCAATCAAGAAGTCACCCATGTGGGTTGGGTTTTTTTTTTGTTTCTGGATAGGAAGTCAGGATTAATTCAGTGTGAAATTGAAAAGGGATCAATGTGCCGTTACACCTTCAGCGTTCGGTTCTCTCATTATGTGGCAGCACATTTTGGTTTCCAAATATTTCCATCTCACCTTTAGCACATCGGTTACATCGGTTACATCGGTTAGGGTTCGTGCTTGAGAGGCTAGCAAGAAGATACATGATAGATAAGAGAGCAGGATTCAACAAAATTGAACTCCTATTTGGGCCTCCCCTTTTCTTTTCTTTTTTCCTTCGAAGCTCACATACTTTGCTCCAGTATGGTTAGGCCCAGGATATATAAAGTGGATTGACCAATGGATGACTGCCAGCCCGAGAAAGAAAGAGGTAAGCTTGCTATATATTAGGCCAGGGATTTTTTCTACTTGCAGGTATATTCTCTACTCCTTTTCCAAACAAGATCTTCTGGTGGCAGAGTAGGGGCTTCTTTGCCGTGGTTGGTTGCCTGTGAGTGGTATAGGCTTCTTTTTCCATCACTAAAACGATGTTTGAAATCTGATACGATTATAAAGTTTTTTATACTATTGGCTTCTCATTTTTTTTTCCGCCTTGTCTTTATGGCTCAAAGTTGGATACTCTGCTTCTACGTTGCAAAGTCAAAGGGTGGGATTACCCTTTTGTTCTAATAACAAAACGAGTTTAGGATTTCAAAGTACTAATCCAATATACAATGATCTTCTATTTTTTCTTATCATTTTTTTTAAATTAAAAAATATAAGTAAATTACTACAAAACGAATAAAACAAAACCAGCATAAAAAAAGTTGATGTGAACTTGTAAAACTAACTCAGGTTGTGAAAATTTGATAAAATAAAATAAAATGAACATTTGATGATGAAGACCCTGATAATGGTAGAGAAATACATCAAGAAAATGAAGATTGGCACCCTATTTTGACTTGGATAGATGTTGTGACAGGATGAGCTGCTGTCAAATATAAGCAAGGAATAGGGAGAAATCTGGAGAATCAAAATTGCACGAGAGCACACGAAGATTGTGTAGGAGTACCCGGAGGATCCAACGAGGTACTGTAATGAGACAACAGGTGCAAGGAAAAGAAGATTTCCCAGATGAAGCTCAGAGCAGAGACTGTATGAAAAAGTTGTACTACAAGAAGTCTCTTGTGCTCTTGATAAAGACAACAAGCAAGGACCTTTCCAATGCATGCAAGGATGGAAAGGCGATCGCCTATGATGAAAGGTGAAGACACCAAAGAGAGTTGGTGTAGGTGGAGCTGTTAAGCAGAAAAGGCGTAGAAGCTCCAAACATAGAAATTGAGGTGGAGGATTGCGAGGAGTATACCGCAACTTTCTCTTTCTATGTAATTAGTGGCAGTGATCTCTCCCATAGTCCACATGGTGATAGAGAATCTTAGTCACTGGAGACATCCCCGATAAAGGAGGATGTGACTGCTTTATGACAAACAAAGACACCTCAGACAAAAGGTGTATGGGCCATGATATGAGTCCAATTTCAGACCGTCTTATGAAGACAGGCAGAGACACCTCAGGAGAAGGTGTGAGGACCGTGATATGAGTCCAAGTTTGGACCGTCTCATGACAACAGGTGGAGACACCTCAAAAGAAGGTGTGAGGATCATTATATAAGTCCAAGTTCAGACCGCCGCATGACGACGAGCGGAGACACCTCAAGAGAAGGTGTGAGGGCTGTGGAAGGAGCCCAGTTCAGAACGCCCCAGAGCCAATGTGATGGCTAGGTATGAGTGGACAGATGGATAGCTAATAAAAAGGTTATGATGAGTATGGAGACAAATGCATGATTAACTTTCATGGATATTGCCCCCATGCTAAAGATCAATGAGCTAGAAGACATTTGCCTTGGATAATAAGTGGATGACTTGTGGAGCATTAAGACGCGGCTGCTATGAAGGAGCAGAGGCATTGCGCAGGTTCCGGGAACAAGTTGACTCTTGTCAAGGTGGTGAGCTCGGTGAAAGGCATTGTAATACTCAGAGTATCAAGACATATATAGATGAACCTTTAATGGGTTGCCCCCATGGTTAAAGGTGGAAAGCTACGTGGACTCTTGAGACTAAGAGCAAGAGACTCACGGAGAAGTAAGGCGTGGTTCTTAGGGTGGAACAGAGGGCAGACACAACTCTTGGATGAGTAGACTCTTGGAAGAGTGGTGAGCTTATAATCATATTGAGATACTCAGATAATAACTATCTCACTTGAAATATCCGTTTGAGGGGGTGTTGTAAGCCTTGATGTGAGGCTTGATGAATCAATCCAAATCGAGCATGGTTGATACGCTCGAAGGGGAATGTTGTTCCAGAGACAAGCGTTAACACTATTCAGATGTGATGTGGCAGACCATCTGGTTGTAGTGATCCTTTTGTGTGAGAAAAGGTGTGCTTAGGTCACTCTGATGATTGAAAGGTTTGGCAAGTACCTGTAAACTTGGCTACAAAAGCTCTCAAAATGGAAAGCTTGGAAGAGCTGCAAGATGCAAGCTTGTGTTGAAGAAGAAAGAGGATAGTTGCCCCACATGAATGGCAAAGGGGGTGATTGTTAGGTTGGTTGCCATTAATGTGCAACAACCATTTGCTATTGCACCAACCATGTGCACTCATCCAAGATGTCAAAGGTTGGCAGCCACCATTGTTGAAAAAGAGTTGGAGTTGACAGCCACCTTTGTTGAAGAAAAGCCTCCATGAATGCCTATAAATAGAGGCATATGCAAGAGAGTAAAATGAGTGAAGAGAATTATGAAAATGTGAAGAGAGTAGAGAGGAAGAGAGAGCTGCAAGTGCAGCAAACAGAGTTGAGAGTTGAGTATGAGAGGGTGTAATCCTCCTCCTCCATGTATTTGTTTTGTATTCTTTCTCTATCTCTAAATATATTGACTTCTCCCGTGGATGTAGGCGGTTTTGCCGAACCACGTTAAATATTGTGTCAGTGTGCTTGGCCCTCCTATGAGCAAATATCAAAACATCACCGGTCGGAATTCCCAACACTAGATGCACCAGGTCAATGTGAGTGGTTGTCTTTTTTCTTATTTATGAGGATCCAATAGATGCATCAAGTCTAAGGCTCCGCAATCACTGTCTGCATCAAGTTAATTCCTTCAACTTGTTGTGTAAACTACTCTGGTTTTTCTGAGACATGGAAAGTCATGTGTTGTGAACACTTGATTTGATCTTGTGGAATACAAAAATTTCTTCCTCAACGTTTTTCATGGAATGAAGTGATTTCCCGGTAGCTTCACCATCCACTTGCACTTCTTTTTCTCCGTAGACTTGTGAAGTCGGTCAAGATTCCCAATATATTATCGACATCATCAATTGTTGCTAATTTGGTTGAACAAAGAAATATCTTTTAGGCTGATTTACTTCCATATTAATTATTGTTGGATTCTTAATCTGAATGATATATATTAGTCCATTCAAAACAAATTCATTTTCTTTTTTATAAATATATTTATATAACTACGAAAGAAGAAAATGCATTGACTAGAATATTATTGATGTGTTTGAACGAAGAAAGTTAGGGCAGAGATGACCATCATAGACACCGTGCGGGCCAATAAAATTAAAAACAAAAGACAATATCAATGGCTTGCTAAAAAAACAAGTTTTATGTTAAATTTATCTATATGTTAAATTACTTGATTAACTAAAGTTAATCCTGTAATATTAAATTATTTGATGTAAAACATGATTAATTGACATATTTAAAGTCAAATAAATAACAAACCCCGCTTACTTTTAATATTAAAAATTATTTTCCAACATAAACTCTTTAATGTAAAAATTTAACATAATTAAAAAAAATTGTGATTACCGTTTGAGCAATTAATTTGATCTTGGGCCCTACAATCATTTTCATTATTTTCCAACACAAACTCTTTAATGTAAAAAATAACTCTTGTGGAACGGGGTGTTCCTCCAACTTGTTTTGTAAGCTACTTTGCTTTGTTCTTCGTGGACTTGGGAAGTCATTTGTTCGAACTTTTGATTTTCTGACAAGTCTCTTAAATCTCATCATCCACTTGCACTTGTGTGTTTCTTCTTCGTAGACCTGTGAAGTCAAGATTCCACTGCATCAATCTCTATCCCATCAAAATGAATTTGGTGCAAGAAAAAAATATCTTATATGTGTTTGTGTGTGATTTACGCCTGGTTTTATAAATTAATTAATTAGAAAGTGTAAATTGTAAAACCCAACCAATAAGATATCTACATGCATGTCAGACAGTTTCCATTTATATAAAAAAGAAGGAAGAAGGAAGAAAATGCATTGATTAAAACATGGACTTGTTAGAATGGAGAAATTTAGGGCGGAGATGATGTATAAAGACAGAGTATGCCAGAACACTATCAATGGCTTAAAAAACAAGAACAAATGAAATCATTAGTTTTGAGCTTCAGGAGACAATTTTAGCCTATCTTTTTTTTTGTCTTCAACTCGTTACAAAAACCCTTGTCATTTGAGATTTCATGCTTGTAATGTTTCTGTTTTCAATTAGTATTACGCTTCCATCTGTCAGATTACTGTTGAACTTGATAAGAACTTTGAGCAAATTCCAATTTGATTTTTGTAGCGAATTATATCACTTAATTCGCCTCAGACTGTCTTCATGGCTCAAAGTTGGATACTCTGCTTCTACGTTGCAAAGTCCAAAGGTGGGTTTTGTTGGGTATGCGACCAAAGTCCCACATTGGTTAGAAATGGGAAGGATAAAGGGTATATAAGGATGGACAAATATCTCCATTGGTATGAGGTCTTTTGGGTATAACCCAAGAGCATATTCATGAAGACTTAGGCTCAAAGTGGACAATATCATACCAATATGGAGATAGGTAGTGTCCGTAATCCTTACAGATTTACCCTTTTGTTCTAATAACAAAATGAGTTTAGGATTTCAAAGTACTAATCCAATAAACAATGATCTTCTACTTCATAGGTTTGGACCCTTTTTTTCTTGTTTAATTGTAAAATTGTATAGACGAGGGCTTGGAGCTGATAACTTTCCTTGGATTGGTTATGTCATTTATTTATAGATCTAATTGTATACTATCACTTGGTGGTCTAAGAGGCAATAAATTGATAGAATTGGTAACGAAAAATAAATCTAATGTAAACTTTTTTTTTCAAAAACTTTCCAATATCAGCAACAGTTCCTCCAAAAAAAAAACATAAAAAACAAGATAAATAAACAACCAAACGCTTTCACTTCATTGATCCATAAATATTAATATTCCGTTCCTGGTTTTCAATTTACTCATGATACCTTTAGATGGACAGTGCCAACAGTTATTTGCGTATTTACTATATCAATGGATTATTAAGAAATAATAAGGAAATGAGAAAGGGTAAACATTATTAAGAAACCCGATAACATGATCCGTTAATTTTATACTCGGATATGTTCTTTGATTGAAGAAATGCCCAGGCAACCATGGGTTATAATAAACACCGTGTGGGCCAATAAAATGAAAACAAAAGACAATATCAATGGCTTGCAATGAAAACATGCAAGAGGCAGTCTGATTAGAAATCATGCAAGCACTATATATGTTCCGTAGCAAATGGTGCTGTAAAATTAAAAAAAATTGTAAAAACAAAACAGGTAGATGCATCAGAGGAAACGTCTATCCTGTTAGGATGCTGGCATGCAAACCCGACAAGACAAAAGGTAAGGGATAAGTTAAAATGAGAAACGACACACAAGAATTTACGTGGTTCACCCAATTTGGCTACGTCCACGGGCAAGTATAGAAGGATTTTACTAAGTAATGTGTGAATACAACTTCTCTCTAATAATAGGAGAACAACAAAAATCTCTCTATTATTAGGAGAAAACACCTCACTTACTATCTCACAAATACCTCACAATTTTATGGGATTATTCTCTCCTCATCCTCTCTTCTTTCTCTCTTGTGGTGTGTCTAATGCTTGGATGCATTGCCTATTTATAGGCAAGTATCCATGCAAAAGACAAGGGGTTAGGCAAATAGCACCAATTTGGTGCATACAATTTTTGACTAAGATGGCTACACATTCTCCCACCATTTTTGACTAAGGTGTAAAAGGATGACTAAACCTTTTCCCATCATTTTTGACTAAGGTGGTTGGCTTCACATATCCAGACCCGAGGAACTTGGCAGAGATCATGATTTTCCTGAAATTGGAGTCCTCTCCGCAGTTTACCCCTCTAATCACAGAAGAGTTTCAGAAACCCATCTCCCCAGCCTCTGGTAGATACGAGTGAGTGTTGTCACACATGCATAGAATATTTTGTTTGTACTTAGTAGTGATTTTGGCAATTTACAGTATTATCATTCCCTTTATACAACTTAATCAAGTCCTCTCTCCTTTGTAAAGCCATTTAATTAGGTGGCATAATTGATGGGATTTGAGTGGGAGATGAGTTGTAATTGGTGGAGTATGAGTGGAGGATGAGTTGTTAGGCATATATTCCTCCTAAATTTATGACCATTATACCCTCACTCTTGCATATAAATAGGCAATGCATTCAAGCCTATATGCACACCAAAATAGAGAGAAGAAGAAGAGAGTGAAGAGAGAGTAATCCCACAAAATTGTGAGGTATTTGTGATAGAGTAAGTGAGGTGTTTTCTCCTAATAATAGAGAGATTCTTAGTTGTTCTCCTATTATTCGAGAGAGGTTGTAATTCCCATATTACTTAGTAAAATCCTTCTATACTTGTCTATGGACGTAGCCCAATTGGGTGAACCACGTAAATTCTTGTGTGTTCCATTTCTCATTTTATCCTGTCTCTTATCTTTTATCTTGTCGGGTTTGCATGCCAGCATCTTAACAGTGGTATCAGAGCCTTTTGGTTGGTGTTGTTAATACACAAAGTTATTCATGCTTACAGGTACTATTCACCTATACGACACTATTCATCTATACGGTACTGTTCACGAAGGTTACTGTTAGCGTATATAGAAAGTCAGTGCGGTGATTAAATACAGTCTAAGAAGTTCTGTCTAAGGAGATTGGGTTTTAAGCGGGACTGTTTGTGACCCCTCCAATCTTTCCTGGGAACTTACTTAGTGAAGTATTATTCACACGATACTATTTCTATATATGTTACAGACCTGTGAAACAGTGATAGCTGAATAGATCTCAGTGAATACAATGGCAGCAAAGTACGAGATTGAGAGATTTAATGGGAGCAATTTCTCACTGTGGAAAATGAGAATCAAGGCAATCTTAAGGAAAGACAATTGCTTGGCAGCAATTGGGGATCGACCCGCGGAGATCACTGATGATGCAAAATGGAATGAGATGGATGGCAATGCTATTGCTAACATACATTTAGCATTAGCCAATGAAGTATTATCAAGTTTGGCGGAGAAGAAAACAGCTAAGGAGATATGGGAGACTCTATCAAAGCTATACGAGTCCAAGTCTTTGCACAATAAGATTTTCTTAAAGCGGAGACTTTATACCCTTCAAATGGCAGAAACCACGTCGGTGACTGACCACATCAACACAATAAGAACTCTATTTTCACAACTCACTATGTTGGGTCATCAAATAGAGGAAAATGAACGTGCAGAGCTTCTACTTCAAAGTCTTCCTGATTCGTATGATCAGCTTATTATCAACTTGACCAATAATATCCTCTCAAACTATTTAGTTTTCGATGATGTTGCAGCCGCTATCTTGGAAGAAGAAAATAGGCGCAAAAACAAAGGAGACAAAAACAGTTCAAACCAAGCAGAGGCGTTGTTGGTGTCAAGAGGAAGATCAACGGAGCGTGGCTCCAGTGAGAGTCAAAGGCAGGGGAGGTCCAAATCAAGAAGTAAGAAGACTGTGAAATGCTACAACTGTGGCAAAAAGGGGCACTTCAAAAAGGATTGTTGGTTTAAAAAGGGTATAGAGAATACTGTAGAGTCATCAAAATCTCAAGGGTGTGTTGCGAGCACCTCAGAAGATGGAGATGTTTTATATAGTGAAGCAGCGACAATCTCTACAGATACAGAAGAGCTCACTGAGGTCTGGCTAATGGATTTAGGAGCAACATGGCATATGACTCCTAATCGAGATTGGTTCCATACATATAAACCTATCTCTGGAGGCAAAGTGTTCATGGGTGATAATCATGCTTTAGAGATTGTTGGCATTGGCACCATCAAATTGAAGATGTATGATGGCTTGATTCATACTATTTCAGAAGTGCGACATGTGAAAGACTTAAAGAAGAATCTTTTGTCTATAGCACAATTTGATAGTTTTGGCTGTAAGATCCGAACAGACAATGGAATTATGAAAATCATCAAAGGAGCGCTGGTGGTTTTAAAGGCAAGAAAGACAGTTGCAAATGTATTTACATTAATGGGAGAAACACATCATGAGGCAGAAGCGTCAATTGCATCAGCCAGTCCTGCAGAAGAGAAGACGATGATGTGGCATCAAAAACTAGGTCACATGTCAGAAAAAGGTTTAAAGGTTCTCTCTGATCAGAAGTTACTCCCTGGGCTTACAAAGGTTACTTTACCTTTTTGTGAGCACTATGTTACAAGTAAACAACACAGGTTGAAGTTTGGCACATCTACAACTAAGAGCAAATGCATCTTAGACCTGATTCACTCTGATGTTTGGCAAGCACCGGTTGTATCGTTGGGAGGAGCAAGATACTTTTTATCATTCATAGATGACTTCTCCAGGAGATGTTGGGTGTATCCAATTAGAAGGAAGGCAGATGTGCTTACAGTTTTTAAAACTTTCAAAGCACAGGTGGAACTTGAATCTAAAAAGAAGATCAAGTGTTTGAGGACTGACAATGGAGGAGAATATACCAGTGATGAATTTGATAACTTCTGTCAACATGAAGGCATCAAAAGGCAGTTCACAACGGCATACACTTCACAACAAAATGGAGTGGCAAAGCGGATGAACAGAACTCTATTAGAAAGAACAAGAGCTATGTTGAAGGCTGCAGGTCTAGGAAAGTCATTCTAGGCAGAAGCAGTCAATACCGCCTGTTATGTGATAAATCGATCTCCATCAACCGCAATTGAGTTAAAGACACCGATGGAGATCTGGACTGGAAAACCAGCTGATTATTCTCGATTGCATATATTTGGAAGTCCTATGTACGTGATGTACAATACACAAGAAGTTAGCAAGCTGGATTCAAAATCCAGAAAATGTGTATTTTTGGGATATGCTGATGGAGTGAAGGGGTATCGCTTGTGGGATCCCACTGCCCATAAGGTAGTGATCAGCAGAGATGTCATATTTGCAGAAGGTAAAATGCAAATGGAAGAACATAATAGCATTCTAAAGGAGACTACAGCAGTCCATGTAGAAAATACTCAGAATCATGCTTCTTCTGAAGCTGTACCAGAGCATGAAGAGCAAGAACAAATAGAGTTTGAAACTCCTGAAGTTCGGCGGTCAACTCGTGAAAGAAGACCACCGGCTTGGCACTCAGAATATGTTACTGAAAGTAACATTGCATACTGTCTTCTAACAGAGGATGGAGAGCCATCAACTTTCTATGAGGCTATCAAAAGCACATATGTATCTATGTGGATGACAGCAATGCAAGAGGAGATTGAAGCTCTGCACAAGAATAATACTTGGAATCTTGTTCCACTACCACAAGGAAGAAAGGCCATTGGCAACAAATGGGTTTACAAGATAAAACGTGATGGCAATGATTAAGTGGAGCGGTATCGTGCGAGATTGGTGGTGAAAGGATATGCTCAGAAAGAAGGAATAGACTTCAATGAGATATTTTCTCCGGTGGTACGACTTACGACAATCAGAGTAGTCTTGGCAATGTGTGCTATATTTGATCTTCACTTGGAGCAGTTAGACGTGAAAACTGCATTTCTTCATGGAGAACTTGAAGAAGAAATTTATATGCCTTAACTTGAGGGTTTTGCTGAAACAGGCAAGGAGAACTTGGTTTGTAGGTTGAACAAATCTCTATACGGTCTCAAACAGGCGCCGAGGTGTTGGTATAAGAGATTTGATTCCTTCATAACTAGCCTTGGGTACAACAGACTCAGTTCAGACCATTGTACGTATTACAAGAGATTTGAAGAAGATTTCATCATTTTGTTGTTGTACGTGGATGACATGTTGGTGATAGGCCCCAACAAAGATCGAGTCCAAGAATTGAAGGCATAGTTGGCTAGGGAGTTTGATATGAAGGACCTGGGACCAGCAAACAAGATTCTAGGGATGCAAATTTATCGAGACAAAAGTAAGAGGAAGATTTGGCTTTCTCAGAAGAATTATTTAAAGAAGATCTTGCGACGCTTCAACATGCAAGATTGTAAGCCAATTTCCACCCCACTTACTATTAACTTCAAATTATCCTCAAGTATGTCTCCTAGCAATGAAGCAGAGAGGATGGAGATGTCTCGAGTACCGTATGCATCAGCAGTGGGAAGTTTAATGTTTGCCATGATATGTACAAGACCAGACATTACACAAGCAGTGGGAGCAGTTAGTCGATACATGGCAAATCCTGGTAGAGAGCATTGGAATACTATTAAGAGGATCTTGAGATA
>NW_011503434.1:0-10672 GCF_000495115.2 Populus euphratica
TTTGATTTTCAACCTAGCTGTTGTTTTTTTTTTAATTAGGAGCCATGAAGTAATCTAAGTTATATTTCAACTAAAATTTTGGTTGAGTTTTCCCTGTATCAGAAGGTCTCATATTACCAACAAAATCATATTACATTTCTAATTTTATTCTACAACCTGATCCAATGATCCCAAATCTCAATCAAATTCATCATCATCAATACAACTCATCTTATTCAATAACATTATACAATTCAAGTTAACAAAATAACAATGCAATAATTCAATTATTATATAATATCATTATAAAAACTATATCTTACATAATAACATCATATAATGTGAATCAAGTGATTACAAATATTAAATTAATGTTATACATTCAAATTTATGGGTTAATATTACATTTCAAGTTTTAGAAGATAAGAAAATTATTACCCCCATCATTTTGTTTTTCATTTTTCATAGTATGTAATCTATTTGATTTTGAAAGCTAATGATTTATCAAGAAGAGCTAAGAGCTCTATCATCACTCCAAACTAGAAAGAATATCTAGCAAGGAATTACATGGATTAGGCTGAAAACATCATTCAAAGTAGTTCTAAAGCCACTTGTTGGATTTAACAATAAATAGACTAATTCTTATTTAATAACAGGATTTTTATACAAAATCTTTATTCTAAAAAATCAATTAATATATGTAAACACTTATACATACCAATGAATTAAACATGGTTTCCTTATAGGAAACTCCTTGTCGAGGACCTGTTCACTCTCAAAATTAGTCAGGCCTTGGTTTGAATACCTGAAAAAACAAAAACTGCTTTGGCCATATAAGTTATAATTTGTATATATTTACTTTGCAAAAACTAGTTCTATTAAAGGGAAATCAATATTTTTTTTTAAAATTTGATTCATAGGATTCGTTTGATTTTTGATAACCTAGTTGTCATTTTTTTTTAATTAAGAGTCATGAAGCAATTCAAATATATATTTTCTTATCTTTGTGCTAGAAACATATTTATTGTCATTATTATAAGTTTTAATTTAGAGTTAAAGAAGAAAATATTTATATCATTCCAAATACAACATTTAAGGAAATTAATGAGATAGTTTAAATAGAACTATAATAAATAAATATATAAGTTAAACATTAGAGACATAATCCTTGCCCTTATTTATTAATTTTAAACTTGCTTGTATACCCTATATTAAGATGGGCTTTAAATGAATATTAATTCATAAATAACTGTCATATTGCACCCATTTGATCATCTAAGCCATATATGTATATATATATACATGTACGAGTATATGATTCACCATCAAAATAGAATTTTAGCCCTAAATTATCTAAAAAGATTGCAATGGCAAGGTCTAACAACGTTTCATTCGCAGTGCTTCTGTTCTTGGGAATATCATTAATAGTCTCTCCTATCCTTGCCATTGAGAATGACGATGAATCAACCACAACTGAATATATTAATGATGAAAATATAGCTGCATCACCAGAAAGTTCCACAGAGATCTTGCCAGATTTTTTGAAAAATTGTGCAAATACTATTACAAAGGCTGCTGGAGACAAAGTCTTTGATTACATATTTGGGGATGAAAAGAGCCTGGACTACGATACTTGTAGTGAAGTCACGGAATCCGGTAAAGAATGTCACGATGCCCTAGTTAAATATGTTGCTGAAGGACCAATGTTTAAGGCTAATTACAATTTTTATTTGAAAAGGGGCGATGACCTATATAATATTTGCTTGACTGTGTTCGTGGATTAGGGCATATATTTCCTTTCAATATTTATCAATGTCAATGATTTTCTATATTGATTCTTTCCATATAGAATCATGTAATAATATGACTAGTTGTGGTACTAGTTAAATTAATTTTACATCACTTGGTATTAAACTTAGTTTCCTCTCACCTTGAATATACTCATGATCACATCTAATTATATTTATGGGAAAAAAAGGGCTTTATATTTATTTTTATGATGAAGTTTTAATTTATTGTTGTGATCGTAAAAATAATATGATATTTTTCAGATAAAGAACTCTAAACTTATAGAAAATGTTTTTTTTTTTAATATTTTTATTTGATTTTATGCAAATCAAAATAGGTATTCGTGAAAATCCATGATTTAAATTTTAAAGAAAAAAAATATATTTTTAGGTAAAATTATCTTCTTATTCAAGTATTGTTTTTTCACTAAAACATGTTATTATTACTAGCAAAATAGTTTTTTTTTGAATAAAAACTAAAAACAATTAACATTATTAAAGAAAACCTTGTCTTTAATTAAAACTCTCTTTTCTTTTCTTATTCATGTTATTTAGTTTTATGAAAACATATTGTTTTTAAATAAAAACATGTCATGATCACCTTAATTTACAATTGGAATGTTCATATAATGAAATTATTACCCCATCACTTTGTTTCATTTTTCATAGCAACTAGTTTATTTGATTTTGAAAGTTGATGATTTGTCACGAAAAGCTAAAAGCTCCATCATAACTCCATACTAGAAAGGATATTGAGCAAGGAAATACATGGATCAGATTGAAAAACACCACACAAAATAGCTTTGAAGCCACTTATTGGATTTAGAAATAAAACTCAACTAATATGTATAAACACTCATATATACCCATGAATTTATCGTGGTTCACTTGCAGGAAACTCCTTGCCGAGGACCTGTGCACCCCCAGAATTAGTCGGGCTTGGTCTGGATACCTGGTGCTAATCCAAAAACAGAAAAACTACTTTGGCTATAGAAGTTGTAATTTGTATATATGCACTTTGTATAAACTAGTTCTGTTAAAGGGAAATTAATATTTATTTTTCTTAAATGTGATTCGTAGGATTCATTTGATTTTTGATAACCTAGTTGTTGTTTCTTTTTAATTAAGAGCTATGAAGTAATCCAAGTTATATTTCAACCAAAATTTCAGTGGAGTTTTTTCTATTCTAAGAGGTCCCAAATTACCGACAAAATTATATTACACTTTCAATTTCATTCTATAACCCAATCCAATCATCTCAAATCTCAATCAAATTTATCATTATCAACACACCTCTTCTTATTCAATAACATTATACAATTCAAGTTAACAAAATAACAATGCCACAATTCAATTATTATATAATATCATCATATAAACTATATCTTACATAATAACATCATATAATATCAAGGGATTACAATCATTAGATTAAAGTCATACATTTAAATTTACAGGTTAATATTAAATTTCAAGTTTTAGAAGATAAGAAAATTATTACCCCATCGTTTTTTTTTTCATTTTTCATAATAAGTAGTCTATTTGATTTTGAAAGTTGATGATTTATCAAGAAAAGCTAAAGGCTCTATGATCACTCTAAACTAGAAAGGATATTGTAATTAATAAGGTTTCTGTAATATTAATTTATTGTCTTATTCTTCTCCACATGAGACAATATATATAGTTACAATTTAGAGACAAAGTAGGAAAAAATACAGAGTGGATAAACAGAAAAGTTTATTTGTTCTTATATATATACAAATACAAATTAGTCTAAGATTTAATATAGCTCATGCACACCCTCCCTTTCAAGTTGGTGCATAGATGTTTATTATGCCAAACTTGTCAATTATATTATGAAATGCCTTTCCTGAAACTACCTTTGTGAGTACATCAGCCAGTTGACTCTTGGATTGTATAAATGGAAATTGTATGATTCTTTCATCGAGATTCTCTTTGATAAAATCATGATCAACCTCAACATGTTTGGTGCGATCATATTGAACAGGATTCTATGCGATTGTTATAGCTGCCTTATTATCACAAAAGAGATTTATAGGTTCAATATATTCAATCCCTAAATCCCTCATTATATTCCTTATCCATATCAATTCACATACACCATGAGCCATCCCTCGAAATTCAACTTCAGCACTTGATCTTGCTACTACTTTCTATTTCTTGCTTTTCCAAGTGACAAGATTACCTTCGACAAACCTAAAATAACCAGAAGTAGATTTTCTGGTCGTCTGATCTCCTGCCCAATCAGAGTCTGTATATCCTTCAATGTTAGAAATACTATTTTTTATGAACAACAATCCTCTTCCTGAAGAACCTTTTAAGTACCGTAAGATTCGATATACTGCTTCTATATGTTCTTTACTTGGTGTATGAATGAACTGACTCACCATGCTTACTGCATATGCTATATCAGGTTTGGTATGAGATAAGTAGATTAGCCTTCCAACTAATCGCTGGTAACGATCCTTGTTCGTTGGATCCTAATCTGGAAAAATTCCTAGCTTATGATTCATCTCCATGGGCGTTTCTACTGGTTTGCAACTAAGCATTCCATTTTCAGTTAGAAGGTCTATAACCTTTTGTTGTGAAAGAGATATTCCCTGCCTTGACCTTGCCACTTTAATTCTAAAAAAATATTTAAGGTGTCCGAGATCCTTCATTTCAAATTTAGTAGCTAGATAATTCTGTAATGCTTTCATTTCACGTGGATCATCTGTTGTCATAACCATATCATCCACATATACAATTAAAGCTGTTACTCTTCCTTTGTTATGTTTTATAATCTGTTAGCCAAATTACATCCACTCTTCATTATACTGTAATGTTTTGGCCCTCCTTTTGTGTCTTTCAAGATATTCTAACCTGGAGGATTCTTGGTGATGGTGTTAGACGGGGAAAACTTTACTACTTGGAATTAACAGACAATAAAGAATCAGAAATCAGTCAGGCAAATCATGTTAGTAGCAGAGACAAGGCTCAGACAGTTATACGACTATGGCATTATAGATTAAGACATCTTTCTTTTGGTTATCTAAAGAAACTACAACCAATACTCTTTTTTGGTATTAATGAATTGGATTTTCATTGTGATACTTGTGAATTGGCTAAAAGTCAACATATCTCTTATTCCCCAAGTTTGAATAAAAGTTCATAACCATTTGAGGTTATTCACACTGATGTTTAGGGTCTTGCAAAGGTTCTTGCAATTTCTAGCGCTCGTTATTTTATGACTTTTATTGATGAATGCACAAGAATGACTTGGGTATCCTTACTTGTACAAAAGAATGATGTGTGTCTAGCTTTCCAGACATTCCACAAACTGATACAAACTCAGTACCAAAAACAAATTCGTGTGGTGCTGTCTGATAATGGCACCGAGGTTGTAGTTGCGACTCTTGGGAACTTTCTACGCAGCCATGGAATTCACCATTAGACCTCATGCACCTATACTCCACAATAGAATAGATTAGCTGAGCAGAAAAATTAATAACTATTAGAGGTAGTGCGTGCTTCCATCTTTGGTATGAACATGCCAAAATTTTATTAGGGTGAGGCTATGAAATCTATTGCTTATATCATTAATATAACACCCTCCCAGGTCCTAGATTTTCAAACACCCTTACAAAAGTTGTAGTCCTTACTCCCAGTTCCCTATTTTCCCAACCTTGAACCCTGAATTTTTGGTTGTACCGTGTTTGTTCACATACCAAAAATCTTATGTAACAAACTTGATCTATGTGTAAAACGTTGCGTATTTGTTGGGTACTCTGATATTTAGAAAGAATATGGGTGTTATGATCCCCACACCCGCGAAGTCTATATGACATTGGATGCCTTCTTTCATGAGCTCATACCTTATTACTTTAGGGGAGTCTCGAGCCATTCTCTTTAGGGAGAGAGCTTTAGTAATGAGAATGAGGATTTGATGGATAAAGAAATTGAGGAGTTTACCCAATTAGAGACTTTGATGGATAAAGTAAGTGAGGAGTCTATCTAGTTAGAAGAGAATGAATAATTAAATCTACAAAGTTGTGATCAAAGCACTGATGCCGAGAATGATTCCACATATGAGGCTTTATTGTTTCCTGATGAAGCTACATCACCATTTGAGTTGCCCCCATCTACACCATTCCCTGAAAAATTATCCATGAATGTTCCTCCTCAGGTAAGTCCTGGGATTAGAGAGACTAATGAAACATATTATCCTACAGCAAACCCCAATTCTAGATATCCACAAAGGATGACTAAGGGAATCCTAAAAAAACAATATGAACTTGATCTTACAGTCAAAACCAAATATCCAATTAATAATTATATGTCCTCTTATAAGTTGACTCATTCATGTGGACTTATGGTTAGTAAACTTTCCATAGTTTCTATTCCTAGTAATGTGTAGGATGCATTGGCTAATCAAAGATGGAGAAAGGTAATGAATGAAGAGATGGAGGCTCTATAGAAAAATGCTACGTGGGAACTGGTTCTGTTGTCCAAAAAAATAAAGACAGTTGGATGCAGATGGGTGTTCACTATGAAACTCAACCTGGATGGTAATATTGATAGGTATAAGGCTTGACTAGTCACAAAAGGATATACACAAAGGTATGGGGTAGACTATCAGGATACTTTTGCACCATTAACCAAGATCAATACTATTCATATTCATATATCTATAGTAGTAAATCGAGACTGGTCTCTTCAATAGTTTGATGTTAAGAATGCATTTCTCAATGGTGATCTGGAAGAAGAAGTCTACATGGAACTACCACCTGGAGTTAATAGCAACTTTGTTAAAGGAGAAGTTTGCAGACTAGAGAAGTCATTGTATGGATTGAAACAATTATCTAAAGCATGGTTTGGGAGATTCTCTACTACAATGAAGAAGTTTGGCTATAAATGATTAGTACTTAAAAGTGCATTTTTATCAACGTTTTATATCATCATTTTGCACTTGAAGTATCAATAACTCCTTAACTAAAGCATGTTTTATAATAACGTATCTAATAATATAAGATACCTTTAATTTGTGGTAAATGTTCATTTTAAATACAGGCCTATCATATAAATGAAGGGATTGATTGATGAATTTAAGAACTGAAATTGAAAGGACAAAGAAATGGTCAAACTTAGAAAATAGATGTCGGTGTAGTCCAAACTAGAACACTATTTGGTAATTGGGTCATATTTGGAGTTGTAGATCTCAGATTTAGGTTTACTTTATATGGATGGAAAGGCAAGACATAGTCTTACAACTTTCATATGGAGCCAAAGATCTAAAAAGGCTATTTTCAAGTTCAAATTGGAGCAACAATAAAGAAGTCTGAATCTGTCCTCCAGTCTAAGCACTGTTTAGTATTTAGCCCGTATCTAGAGTTCTAGAAGTCCAAATGACCTGAATTATTTACACAAGAAAGCTGGGACAATTTTTTACAACTTTCATGTTTTCAAGTGGCTCCAATTTTAACGTTATCAATGATGTTTTGGGCAGACAAGAGAAAATAAGGATTGTCACCAAGTCAAGAGTTGGTCACCCACTCATTAATTAGTCATCAAATCAATAGTTTCCAATTTTGGCCTATAAAAGGAGGCATTTGTCATGCATTTAGGCATCTTGGTTTCCAGATCAAGATCATGCTCTTGCTTTCTCTTTTTGTATTTTTTATAATGTTTATGCTTTGTTTTTATTAATATCAAGTTTATGCCTTTCATTTCCTTTCCTTTACTTAGTTAACTCTTATCTTATTTATGTTCTTATTTTGTTTATTTATTTTTCTTTCTTTCATTATGTTTAGCTAAGTTTATTATGTTAAGGTGAAAAGGTTACATTAATGGTGTAGGAATAAGTATAATTTAAACTCAATATGGACTTTAATGTTTGATACTAACATGTTTTGTATTTGTTATCTTGTTCACTCTTTAATATTTTGCTTGTTAAATGACTAATCTTGATTTATGTTGTATAACACTTGGTACAACAAATACTTGACATTTCATAGTTCATACTGTATGGTATAACCGACACCTGAGCTATGAAAGGAACTTGATTTGTTGTTAATATAAGTTATAATCATGAATGCTTGACGAGATTTACAAGTATTAGCATTAATCGAATAAGATGACTAATGTAATCATGTTAACAATCTATAATCTGATTGGAATCTCCTTTGTGTGTGGTTTCCAATTGAATAATAAGAGTTTATACTATACTTTTTTGACATACCATTAATGGAACCTCTAACCTTGACATTTATTATTATTATTGTTTAATCCTTACATTAATATTTCATCTCAAAGTTCTCATTATCATCTTCTTCTTCTTCTCCTTCTTTTTCTTTATTATTATTATTGTTGTTGTTGTTGTTGTTGTTGTTGTTGTATTATTGTTATTTATAATTTGTACGATTAACCTCCTTGTGGTTCAACCCCAGTCTTGCCGAGTTATTTATTACTTCGACACTCCTGCACTTGGAAGAATAAATCAATTTTTTAGTTGTGTCAATAAACAAAGGAACAGATTATATTCAAGAGAAGGAACAACAAAGACAATATTTAGCGTGAGTGTATTTGACAAAATAATAGATCCTTCCCCAGTAACAAGGAAGGTACTGCCATTGGCTATGGAAATAGCTGATTGAGAAGAATAGAGTATAGATTGTAATTTTTTAACATCTCTTTTCATATGTTTAGATGCACTTGTATCAACAATCCAAGTTTTATCCTTATAATGTGCAGGGAATACAAATACTTTACCAACTTTACTAGGATGAACAATATTTGCTGTAGGCTACTATTGATCTTTTGTAGATGTTGTTACAGCTCTTGTAGAGATCTTTTTTTGAGGTTTCTTTGAGAAATCCCACCACTTTGGATAGCCAATAATCTTATAGCACCGCTATTGTGAATAACCTTTTTCCCCACAATGAGCGCATATTAGGTTGTTAACCTTTCTAGATAATTGAGTGTTTCGTTTATTGACTGATTCATATGATGGTCCTTCCTGGGGAGTGTTGGTTAGCATAGCTAAATTCTCAGAGATTGGATGATAGTTTCCCATGGTTTGTCTTTGCTGGTATTCTCTCCTAACATATGCGTATATGTTCTCCAAATCAAGTTTTGGATCTTTACGCAAGATTTCACCACAAACCTGATTGAGTTCAAAATCAAGTCCACTTAGAAAAATATAAACTGAATTACCCTTTCAACTGTTCCTTCCTGAGATAGTATTATATGATCAATTTCTTGAAAGATAGCAACAATTTTATTATAGTAAGTTGATAAGGGGTAACCATTCTGTTTGGTAGAGAAAGATCTTTGGTTTAATTCAAAGATACAAATTTCATCTGATCCATCATAGAATGTTTTTGATACGACCTCTCATATTTCTTTAGGTGTAGATAGGCGAATAAATCATTGCATTAATGCTGGACTCATTGCATCAAAGAGCCAACTTTTTACTCTATGATTTTCAGTAATCCATGCTCCAAGATTGGGATCTCCAACTTTTGGTTTTGTTGTTTCTGTAGTGAGATATCTAGCTTTGTTGCGAGCCCCTGTACACATTTCTATGAGTTGAAACCATAATGAATAGTTGGTCTCATCAATGATGATTCTGGTTGGGAAGGTAGAATTACCTTGATGTACAATAATCTGTTGTGTTGGTGTTGGAACAATTGCAGTTGACATGTCTGCAACCATAGAATAAAAAGAATACCAAATGAAGAAGTAAATAGTTTATGAGTTACGTTTCAGAAATATAGAGGATTTTGTTTCATAGAATAAGAATAACAGCTTGATACGAGTTTTTTTTGGTAGGAGAAGGGATTCGAGGTTTGTATTTGATTTTGTTTACTGTGATACCATGTAAATAATAGGGTTTTTGTAATATTACTTTACTATATTATTCTTCTCCACATGAGGCGGTATATATAATTACAATTCAGAGACAGAGTTGGAAAAAATACAAAGTGGATGAACAAGAAAGTTTATTTGTTCCTATATATATATACAAATATGAATCAATCTAGGATTTAATACAGCTTATGCGTACAGATATCTAGCAAGGAATTACATGGATTAGGCTGAAAACATCATTCAAAGTAGTTCTAAAGCCGCTTGTTGGATTTAACGATAAATAGACTAATTCTTATTTAATAACAAGATTTTTATACAAAATCTTTATTCTAGAGAATCAATTAATATGTGTAAACACTTATATATACCAATGAATTAACCATGGTTCCCTTATAGGAAACTCCTTGTTAACGGCTTGTTTACCTCCAGAATTAGTCAGGCCTTGGTTTGAATACCTGGTGTTAATCCAAAAAAACAAAAACTACTTTGGCCATATAAGTTGTAATTTGTATATATATTCACTTTGCAAAAACTAGTTCTATTAAAGGGAAATTAATATTTATTTTTCTTAAATGTGATTCGTAAGATTTGTTTGATTTTCAATAACCTAGTTGATGTTTTTTAATTATGAGCATGAAGTAATCCAAATACATATTTTCTCATCTCTGTGCTAGAAACATATTTATTGTCATTATTATAAGTTTTAATTTAGAGTTAAGAAGAGAATATTTATATCATGCCAAATACAACATTCAAGGAAATTAATGAGACAGTTTAAATAGAACCATAATAAATAATATATAAGTTAAACAATAGAGACATAATCTTTGCCCTTATTTATTAATTTTAAACTTGCTTGTATACCCTATATTAAGATCGGCATTAAATGAATATTAATTCATAAATAACTGTCATATTGCACTTCTTTTATCATCTAAGCCATATATGTATATATACCTGTACGAGTCTATGATTCACCATCAAAATAGAATTTTAGCCCTAAATTATCTAAAAAGATTGCAATGGCAAGGTCTAAC
>NW_011503444.1:0-10629 GCF_000495115.2 Populus euphratica
CTCGTGACTTAGTGACAATCTTTATCTTCTCTTGCCTGCCCAAAACATCATTGATAATATCAGAATTGGAACCACTTGAAACATGAAAGTTGTAGGAAATTGTCTCAGCTGTTCAGAAAAAAAAATAAAGGTTATTTGGACTTCTAAAACTCTAGATATTGGTCAAACACTAAACAGTGCATGGGCTGTAAGACAAATTTAGACTTCTTTGTTGTTGCTATAATTTAAACTTAAAAATAACCTTTTTAAATCTTGGGCTCCATATGAAAGTTGTAGGCCTATGTCTTACCTTTTCATCCATATAAACTAGACCTAATTTTAAGATCTACAACTCTAAATATGGCTCAATTACTGAATGGTGTTTCGGTTTAGACTACAACAACATCTCTTTTCTAAGTTTGGCCATCTCTTTATCCTTTCAATTTCAATTCTTAAATTCATCAATCAATCCTTTCATTTATGCGATAGGCCTATATTTAAAATAAATATTTACCATAAATTAAAGGTATCATATATTATCAGATATGTAATTATAAAACATGTTTTAGTTAAGGAGTTATTGATACTTCAAATGCAAAATGATAATATAAAACCATGATAAAAATGCTTTTTTAAGTATTAATCACACCCCCCAACTAGCTTATTACTAGTCCCTAATAATCAAATCTTTAAAATAGAAATTGTTTTTGCAAATTTCACAAAGCAAGGTATTCATCATTCAACTTCTATTAATCTATCTATATAAACAAACTCTCATTAAATTTATATATCTGCTCAATACCTCTTAAACAAGATATTAATAAACCTTTATTTTGTACTTAATATATCAACACATAGTTATGGGGCTTTTCTTAAAAGAAAACAAAAACTTTCTTCTAATGTTTAAGGTTAACTTTCTTGGATTGGGATTATTTTTATTCTTTTTTTCTTTTTTTAATATATATACATATAACTTAAAACACCATGCATCTTTAACCCATGTAACAAGCTTTCTTAAGCTGTTTTCCTTAACCCATGTAACTAGGGTTACCGATACGGTATTAGGTGTTAAAACATCCCTTTGGGCTTAATTGCTTATGTTATGGAGGCTACGAAACCAAACTTATCTATATTTTTATTATCATCTCTTTTTTTTGTTGTCTTTTTTTTGTGTTTTTTTTTAAATTTTATACTATCCCTTTTCCTTAGTTGTTACCTTTAACAAAAGATCATAAATAATGTAATAATCCAATGTGCACGCACAATCATTTATTAAAGTGTGTATGAAAATTAAAGTTTAAGAATACATGTTAAATGAGCATATGAGTAGAATTAAGTGATAACAATGTGAGAGTTTGTAAACATGAATATTTCAAGAAGTATTATAATAGATCTTGTTAAGAACGGTTACTAATATGCGTCTCAAGAATCACTTTAACAAAAAAAATCCTTTACTTTGTCATCCTAGTAACAACAATTTTGCACGTGCTTTATGAAATAGAAAACATAGTTAGTTAATTTTTTTTTTTACCAACTACTACCCTATCTCCCTAATCAAAATGAGATATTATCCTCAATGTTCTAAGGTAGAAAGATAGAGTACAGAAGACATCACCTGAAATAATGAACATTAACAAACCCGAAACACACTTAAACAAATATAAAAAACAACAAAACACAAATATTTTGCTATTAATAAAACCAAAAAACACAAAGATTCATAAATGGAGACTCAAATTCAATCTAAGCTTTTTATGGCTTTCCTTAGATGACCAATTTATGCAACTCATGGAGGGATCAATTACAGGAATGAAAGATTGTAGTTGGTCAATCAATTGTTAGCAATTGCAATAGAGATTATGATTTGTCATGCAGAAGTTGTTAAAAATTCATGTTCTACAGCATGATCAAGAAATGACAAAAACTTATCATAATAACCATTAACATGTAACAGATCTATGAGTTTATGATGAATGTGTAGTTGAGCCTAAGAGGAAATATGAAAGATCTCTTCCAATGTACCTAGACCACATGGTAAGGCAATGAAGGCATCAACATGGTTAAACATTGTATTCATTCAAGCAGACATTGTAGAGACTTGTAGTTCCTCTTCAATTATTTTTCCAATGATGTCATTTTGTGCTAAAGCTTTGAGGACGACCCCCAAAACTTGACTACCTTCTAAAAATATAGCTATTAACATACCCCTCATTAACCCAAAACTGTCTCCCCCATACATTAAATGAATCTTTCTCTAAGCTAGCACTTGACCAAGATGATTTGTTGATTCTAAAAACTCCTTTTCTTTCTAAGGGCTAGATCCATCAAAAACATAAATATTTCTCATGTAATGACCTAAGGAACTTGTCATTTCTACACACTTTTATATTTGTTGAATGTATGGGTTGAGTAGAAATGAAAGGAAGGAAGATACGATTTTATAGATAAGAAATTAAAAAGGTAATCATATCACCTATATATAGGCCAACTGGAGTCTCACACACTTTCTCTCTTTCTTTTTATTTATTTATTTTTGAAAAAGCATGTGTATGTACAGGTAGTTGTGATTGTGGCTCACATCTTTTCTTGGTTTTACATCCAAGAACGACTTAAACATTCTCTATGGGTCGGGGATAGGTTTTCCATCCAGTTTTCTTAAAAACTGGCAAATAGGGTCTTTTTTAGTCAGATTCCCAAGACTATGCCAAGTATGTTCTTTATGAAAATAGTTTCATAAGTCATGAATTGCACAATGCTTATCTCGACTATGATGAGACTTAAGAGTCAATAGAAGATTATATAAAGACTCTTTGTGTTTTGAAATAAATCCCACCTTTTGATAATTTTCACAGGTTTTGCGGAATGCATGTGATTCCTTGAATATGGTGGGCCAGTAAAATCCACTTTGTAAGATTTCTACAGTCCTCTTTTTTGACAAGAAATGATCCCCACGTGCCTTAGAGTGATAAAATTTAATGGCATTACTTACCTCATTATCGGGAATGCATCTTTGAAATGTTTGATCATGACAATAATTAAATAAGTAAGGGTCATCCCAATAAAAGTTTTAAACGTTGCTCAAAAATTTTCTTTTATCTTCAATACTCTAGTGAGCTGGCAAAAATCCTGAACCAAGAAAATTGATATTTTTAGCAAACCAAGGCATTGAATTAAGAGAAAATAGAGATTCATCAGGAAAGTAATCATTGATTGGTGTGATGTCGGGTGTCGAATCTATTGTCACTTTTGATAAAAGATTCGCATCAATATTTTCGGTGTCTTTTTCATCCTCGATTTCTTCCTAATTGGTCATAGCATGAGAAAATAGAAGTATTAGCAGGGAATCAGTCTTTTTTTTGCAATGTTCAAATTCAACCCCTTCCTTACCCTTAGAGATTGAGTCATCATCTTTCTCACAAGGTTCAAGAATTGGTTTTTGAATAAACTTACCACTACAAAGAGTGATGACTGATTTGACTTGATTCATATGTTGACTTCCAGAACTACTTGCATTTGTATTGTATTGCCCTTTGTGATTTTGCTGTGGTTGAGATAGAAACTTACCTTTCTCTTGAAAACTGAAAGCAGATGTGAATTTGGTAAGAGTATATTTAAAATCTGTTATGATTTGAGCAAGTTGAGTGTTGATTGTCTCTTGCTTTTCAGTGAATGCATATAAAGTTTCCTTAAAATTTCTTCTAAGAGGTGAAGCATAAGAAGGTGCATATTTATGAAAATTTTGGAAATTATGGTGTGTTTAAAACTATGGTAGTGAAGTTTGTGCATTGTCACTCTTCCAATTGAAATTTTAGTGATTTCTCCAACCATGGTTGTATGTTTGCGAGTATGGATTATGATTGGGTCTTTGAAAATTGTTTAATGCATGGGCTTGTTTATGAAAGCATTCCTTAAAAGAAGGCAAGGTTGGACAATCATTGGTTAAGTGTTCATTGGTTTCACATATTTGACACATAATATTTTGAATAGATTTTAATTGACCACTCTTTTTTAATTATAAAACCTCGACTTTTCTAGCTAAAGATGCAAACTTGGCTTGAAGGTCATGATCTTCCCTAAGGTTGTACATACCTCTACTAGATGTATAAGATTGATTTTTACTCGTTGCCTCATAAGTACCCACGGTGTTCCAATTTTGAGCATTTTTAGCTAACAAGTCTAAGTACTCCATTGCTTCATTAGGGTCTTTATCTTCAAAAGTTCCATTGCATATCAAGTCAACCATTCGCCTATCTCTAAGTGTTAACCCTTCATAAAAATATGAAACCAATCTCCATGTTTTAAAACCATGATGAGGGCAAGTACTAAAACCAAGATGAGGGCAAGCATTAAGCAAATCTTGATATCTATCCCAATATTAATAAAATATTTTTCCTGGTTTTTGAGTGAAAATAGTGATTTATCTTTTGAAAAAGTTTGTTCTATAAGATGGGAAAAACTTCTTTAAAAACTATTGTTGCATTTCATCTCAAGCACCAATAGATCCTGATCTTAAATTTTGTAGCCATGTTATAACTTTATCTTTTAATGAAAAAGGAAAAAGCTTTAATCTGATGGTGTTCATGCTACAATTTAAGTCATTATAGGTGTTACAAACCTCCTCAAATTCCCTTAAATGCAAGTATGGATTTTTTAAATTTAAGCCATAAAAAGAAGGTAATGTCTGGCTTAAAATTAAAATGAAATGCATTAGGAGGGAAAACTATACATGATGGTGGTATTATTCTTGTGGGATTCATGTGATCTCTAAGTGTTCTAACACGGTTATTCTCATTATTCTCATTATGAAGTGATTGATTATCTTCTTCAGCTATATTTTCTGAAAATAATGAGGATATCCTACAAAGTCTACCACTTAATGTACGTGACCACACTCTCATGCACGTGTAGGAATAGAATAAAAGGAAGAGGAAACAAAAAAAAGAAGAAACAAAGTTATATATAAGAAAAGTGAAAAGAGAAAATAAAATAAATACTATAATTTATACAAGAACTTACCTCCCCGGCAACGTCGCCAAAAACTTGACACGACTAAAAGGTTGATGTCTTCTCCCAAGTGCAGGAGTGTCGAAGTAATAAATAACCCGGCAAGACCGGGGTCAAACCACAGGGAGGTTAATTGAACAAATTATAAACAACAATTATAAAACAACAATAACAACAACAACAATAGTAATAACAATAATAATAATAATAATAATAATAATAATAATAATAATAATAATAATAATAATAATAATAATAAAGAAAGAAGAGATGAAATATTAATGTAAGGATTAAGCAATAATAATAACAAATGTCAAGGTTAGAGGTTCCACTAATGGTATATCAAACAAGTATTACCGAATAGTGTTCTGGTTTGGACTGCACCAACATCTGTTTTCTAAGTTTAGCCATCTCTTTGTCCTTTTAATTTCAGTTCGTAAATTCATCAATCAATCCTTTTATTATTAGACATGTTATTATAAAACATAATTTAGTTAAGGAGTTGTTGATACTTTAAGTGCAAAATGATGATATAAAACCTTGATAAAAATACACTTTCAAGTACTAATCAGTAAGGACCAACTAAAGAATTATCGGTTTAACCACATAACTAAAAGCTTTAGAGTAATCAATCCCTTCTTGCTAAGTGAACCCGCATACAACCATACAAGCCTTGTAGTGGTCAATACCACCATCATCTTGGTCTTTAATCATATAAATCCACTAGAAACCATCTACATTCATAGAAGAATAAAAAGGAACTAATAATTAAATACCATTATCATTTAAAGTAGTAATTTTAGATTTCATACCATTATACCAACATACAAAATGGTTATCTTCTTGAAAAGTATATGCTTCATAAATAGGATTAGAATTTACTCATGTGTCAAGTGATAATAAAAAGAATGAGACTAAACTCAAATGTATTGACCAATTTCAGCATGAAAGCAGAATCATAATATGTTATCGAGTTGTTGGAAGGATAATAAATGGAAAAGAAGCTAATAACTGTGGAATGAAGTAGTGGGGGTGATCAACAACCAAGTCCAAACTAGGAGTGGAGTGAGTTGAGAGGCTGAAAGGTAATGCGATTGCTAAAAAAAATAGATGGGTAATAATAGTATATGAGGTAAACATCGACAAGTATGGTATAACAGAACCTGAACCTAGAGAATGATTAAGAGACCAGGATACACATGATGATAGATAAACTAAAAAAGATGTAATTGGAGAAATAGAAGGAGAGGTGTAAGGTATGGACAGGGATGATGGACAAGACACTAAGAAGGTAATAAGTAAGGGGAGGTTCGTGGTTAATGGTGGTGTAAGCAAGGATAGAGAGATGTTGGCTATCTGTTAAGACTAAGCAATGGAGAGATGTTCATGAAAATATACATGATGAGAGATGTGAATATGTTGATATGACAAGTCAAGACAATGATAACCTAAGTAAGAAGAGCTATAACCAAAAAACACAAATGGAGTGGAACAATAATATAACTTGTGAGCATTATATGGATAGAGAAAAGGAAAACAAAGACACCTAAAAGTGCACACAAAAGTATAATCAGCGGTATGATGGAACAAGCATTTAAATGATGACTTATTATGCAAGATAAAAGTTGTTATATGATTAACTATATACATAGATATTTCGAATACATAGCTCTAAAATTTTAAAAGTGCTTTATATTGACTAAGAAAAGTAAGATCAGTTTCAACAGTATACCTATGTCGACCCTTGATGGAGTTATTTTGTTCATGAGTATATGAATAAATTAAATGATAGTGAATACTAAAGGTTTAAAAAAAAAAGAATTTAATTTGCAATATCACCACCCCAATTATTTTGAATAAATTTAGTTTTGTTAAAGAATTGTCTTTCAACTAGAACTTGAAATTGGTAAAGCATAGTGAAAACATCAAATTTGACAACATTAGGATAAAAACAATTATATTTTATATATGCATCCATAAAAATGATAAGATAGAAAAAAGCATCAAAAGAAAAAATAAGAGTAGGTACCCAAACATTACTAAAATTAATTCAAAAGGAGTAGAATTTTTGTGACCTGTAAGTCCTAATGAGAAACATAATGATTTTGCTAACAGACAAGCTTAACATTGTAAATTAAAATGTCAAGAATTATAAATGATCTTTCTATTTGATATTAAGAAATTCAAGAAAAACAAACTAGGATGACCTAGCTAATAATGCTAGACATTAACAGAGGTAGACATGCTAACAAATGAAAAAACTTAAGGCATTAACATTGTGGAAGACTCGGTTATGACATAGAGACCATTGTTACTCTAAAAAAAAAAAAGGACTTTCTTAGTTATGAGATCCTTGACACAAAAAAAAGGAGTGAAATTTAAATAAAAATATGATTTTCATGACAAAATTGTTGAACAAATAGTAATGAAATAAAAATATGATTTTCACGACAAAATTGTTGAACAAATAGTAGTGATTTTTTTTTTATTTAAAGCATGTGTAGAATATTAGACAAAGTAAATATATGTTTTGAGGTATGTAAAGTAGTATGAGTTGTGTTATATATGATTAGTCTCTTACCATCACCGACTTGAAATTGATCATTACCAAGATAAGTTTTTGCACTCGTCATACTTACAATGTTAGGAGTAACATACTGATTTACACCTATTAAAAAACCAATTGACAAAGTCAGGAGTAACATACTGATTTACACCTATTAAGAAACCAAGTGACAAAATTTATTGTCGGAGCATCACTGAAAGAGAAATTTGAAGTAGCTTGATTCCTATAGTTTGCCAACTGATAACAATGTTAAGTAGTGTGACCAAAACCTTATCATATTTAACATTAAACCTGTCACGTGTAAGGCCATTGATTTTGCTAAAAAAACCATTAATTTCATGAAGAATTAAAGTTGTTCTATTACAGTCAATTCCCTTTATATTTTTCATATTGTTCCCATGGTTCTATTGTCAAGAACCACCATTATTTCCATAGTAACTTTGGCTGCCTAAACTAGAGAAAGGGTTATGATTATTTTGGCAACCACCACAACATTTTCTGCCATGATTTTGAGAGTAGTTGTTGCCATGAAAACCAGAGAAGTGACACTGAGCAACAAGGGTAGAAGAAGGTTATACAGGCATAGGCAACAATCACCTTGATGAAGATCTGAAAAATGTTGTGAAATAGCATAATTCTAGAATTAGATGGAGAAGTAAGATCTTATTAGACAATTAACTATAAGGTATAAGATATCCATGGATAGAGAAGAGAGGAGAGCATTGCGGATGAGTTGATCTTATCCACACCATAATTTTAGAATAGTTGTAGAAGTAAGGTCTTATTCTAGTGTGCTCCTTGCACTGGACGAAGCAGAATAATTAACTATAAGGTGTAGGATGTCCATGGATAGAGAAGAGAGGAGAGTATTGAGGATAAGTTGATCTTGTTGTTTCCAAAAAAAAAAAGGATGGATTAATTGTTGAATCGAGATTAACAAAATTGGTAAGAGACAGAACTTGAGGAGCAAGACATGGAAACAAGCCATCAACAAAAGGAAACACACCCTAATCAATCATATATGGTTTCATTTGTATCCGCCAATAAAGAAAGTTTGTGTTGGTGAGCTTTAAGTTGATCACCTATTACGTGTTAGAGAGGGGAATGATGGCTACTAAAAGACTATTAGTAGCAATAATAGATGTTAAAGAAATAGAGTCAGTTTGCATTGTAGTAGGAGGGAAATGAGAAGATGTTGGTTAAACTATTGTTGTAAGTGACATCACTACTAATGAAGAAGAAGCAAGACAAGAAGAACAAACAAAAAGGCTGAGAAGAGTAACGGTAGTAAGAATGGGCTGGCAAGTCTATTGTAGAGATGTGAACTATTGAAAAGAAGGATTATGTTAGGATGAAGACTCTAATACCAAATTAAAAAAGATAATGAAGCAGAGTTTTATATATATTATGAGGCTTAACCCAACGTGATAGCCATCCTCACTCTATATATAAATAAAGCAATACATAGAATACAAGATAAACTATACTATAAAATAACATTATATAATGAAAGCAAAATATATCCTATAATATAGTACTTATGAAAATATCCTCTAAAACGTTTTTAAGGTTATTGGTGGCAAAAGAATGAAAAATTATACCTTTTTTATGTAACTCGACAAATCTATAAAAATGGTCATGTACATCAAGATTAGGTTCATAATTTTTTATCAAAAACTCTTTCTATTCTTTATTTTTAACATAAATCAATACCTTTTAAGCTTACACTCACTACCCTTTTAGGTTTATAGCCCTTCCTTTATGATACGACCAAAAGATTGATGTCTTCTCCTAAATACAGGAATGTCGAAGTAATAAAAACCCGGTAAGACCGGGGTCGAACCACAGGGAGATTAATTGTATAAATTATAGAGAATAATAATACAATAATAAAAATAATAATAATAACAACAACAACAACAATAATAGCAGTAATAATAGTAGTAGTAGTAGTAGTATTAATAATAATAATAATAATAATAATAAAGAAAAAGAAAAAAAAAGAAAAAGTCTATAACTTATTCGATTAATGCTAATACTTGTAAATCTCGTGAAACATTCATGATTATAACTTATATTAACAACAAATCAAGTTTCTTTCATAGCTCAGGTGTTGGTTATACCATACAGTATGGGCTACGAAAGTGCCAAGTATTTGTTGTACTAAGTGTTATATAACATAAATCTAGATTAGTTATTTAACGAGCAAAGTATTAAAGAGTGAACAAGATAACAAATATAAAACATGTTAGTATCAAACATTAAAGTCCATGTTGAGTTTACACTATACTTATTCTTATATCATTAGTGTAACATTTTCACCTTAACATAATAAACTTAGCTAAAAATAATGAAGAAGAGAAATATAAATAAACAAGATAAGAACATAAAAAAGATAATAATTAACTAAGTAAAGGAAAGGAAATGAACGGCATAAACAAGATATTAATGAAAGCAAAACTTAAGCATTACAAAAATAGAAAGAGAGAAAGCAAGAACATGATCTTGATCTAGAGATCAAGATGCCTAAATACATGGAAAAGGCCTCCTTTTATAGGCTAAAATTGGGAACTATTGATTTGATTACTAATTCATGAGTGGGTGGCCAACTCTTGACTTGATGACAATCCTTATCTTCTCTTGTCCACCCAAAACGTCATTGATAACGTCAGAATTGGAACCACTTGAAAAAAGTTATAGAAAATTGTCTCATCTTTTAAAAAATAAATGGAGGTCATTTGGACTTATAGAACTTCAGATATAGGCTAAACACTGAATAATGTTTGGGCTACAGGACATATTCAGACTTCTTCATTATTGCTATAATTTGGACTAGAAAATGACCTTATTAAATCTTGGAATCCATATAAAAGTTGTAGACCTATATCTTACCTTTCCATCCATATAAAGTAGACCTAAATCCAAGATCTATAACTCCAAATATGACCCAATTACCAAACAGTGTTCTAGTTTGGACTGCACCGACATCTCTTTTCTAAGTTTGGCTATCTCTTTATCCTTTCAATTTCAATTCTTAAACTCATCAAACAATCCTTTCATTTATGTGATAGGCCTGTATT
>NW_011500257.1:0-850 GCF_000495115.2 Populus euphratica
TCGGAAGCATTATGAAGTCTAATCCCCAACAAATCAAACAAATCAAACGTTGAATGATAAAATTAAAAAAAAATCAATGAAATAAAAAATCTAATACATATGTGTGTGTGTGAGAGTAGAATAATGAGGGTGAAAATAAAATAAAAAATAAATTAGAGGACAAAAAAATTAATTGGAGTGTTACATTAAAAAGAAAATTAATTTTAACAAAAAAAAATGAGGGCCAAATTAAAAAAAATATATAACTTAAACTTTAATGGAAAGATGAAAACCAAAACCAATAAAACTTTAACAAAAGAGTTAATGAAAAAAAAAATGAATAAGAACTCAATTGAAAAAAAAATATGAAAAATTGTAATTGAATGACTAAATTAAAAACAAAAAAAACTTTTAAAAAAGGGTTAAAAATAAACATTAAAAGAACAAGGACTAAATTGAAATACTAAAAACAAAAAGGATTAATATTTATTTTTTAGAGTAGGAGAAAAAAAAGAAGAAAAATAAAAAAATAATCATCGACTACAAACTACTCATCATCCACCTTTACGTGCCTCTTTAGGAGAAAGAGGACACAATAGCATATCTAACGACATGACAAGATGACAAGTTTAGCCACCGAGTAGCATCATTTGTATCACCCACTTTTTAGTGCATAATAAGCACACAACAATATTTTTCTAATAAAAAAAATCAATTATCCAACATAAAAATATGTAAATGCCCTCCATATATCTAGAAATTACAAAATCCTATCTGAAATGAAAAAAAATACATCTAAAAACATATCTTATTATTATTATTATTATTATTATTATTATTATTATTATTATTATTATTATTATTATTATCT
>NW_011500257.1:860-23159 GCF_000495115.2 Populus euphratica
TTATTATTATTATTATTATTATTATTATTATTATTATTATCTTTGTTCTAAAGGAAAAGGCATCTTTCAACTGTATTTTAAGAAATAAAAAAAAAACAAAAATACCCCTAGTCAACAACTCTATTTTTTTTTATCTTGAAGGTAATTAAGTCTTTTACTATTAAATGTTTTTGGAAAATATGAATATACCCTATAACAATTCTTTTAGGATCAATGTGTCATTGGAAAAGATGAAATTGCCCCCAACATCAACGCTTATATTTTCTCCAATGAAGGGCAAAAAAATAATTTTATTATAGCAATTCATTGTAATTTGTATCTAGTGCTAAGTTAAAAAAATCATGCCCCATATTTTTTTGTTAATGTAATAAATTTACACAACTAAAAAATTAGAAACCATTGATGGAATATTTCATTGGCATACAAACAAACATTTCATGGGTAGTTTACTTGCTAATAAATTCATTGATGGAAATATGTTGTCAGAAAGTGTACCATTAAGAATTTTCTTTCCGTCAACATTTTTTTAATTCCTTTAAGATAATCTTGTTTATATAACCCTTCACTTAACTTTCAATACATCTAAGAACCAATATCCATTAATTGTGAAATCTATATAAAATATTAATGATAACATTTATTAACAATGTAATTATCAATAAAAAAATGTATTTTGTTTATTAAAATTGGATTCATAATCCAATAACTATCAAACTCTTCATATGTTGAAACATACTAAACCCTAATCGGTATCAATTCCACACAAATTAAAATTTCCATCAAAATATCAACTAAAGAAAATTAATACTTAATTAATTACCCATCATTTATTCAATTCAAATTTATATAACCTAAATCAATGCATTTAAACTTATTGTCAATTCCACCAAAAATTACTTTTTTCTTGAACAAAATATAATTGGCACCCATTAAATTATCAATTATTTTTTTATTTCTATTATTTTTAAGTTACAAAATTAAACTCAATTTCATCAAGTGTCAAATAAAATTCATTTCCCTCTAATCCCAAACAAACCCTAAAATACAAATAATATATTAATATAACAAAATTATTTAAAAAAAACCTTTACAACATTTAAATATACAAGTAAACTATAAATATTACAAACAAATTTCAATAAACTAACTTAAAATATAAATAGCTTACAAAAAAAATGAGTGGTATCACTTACTTGGTGGAGTAAAGCTTAACAATAAATGGAGATAAATGGAGCTAAGAGAGAGAATTTAACACTGCTGATAGATATAGGTCAATATCGGGTTGGATTTTGATTAGGAGTGGCTGAATATGCTAATTACTTTGGGGGAGAGGGGTTGTTTTATTTTTTATTTAAAGAGAAGAGAGAAGAATTGTTGGGTTTTAATTCATTTAAAATTGTCAACATAATTTTTTTTAACATTGTTAATGTGTCAAATTACTAATAGAATTTTTATTAATTATTTTTTTTTATGTTTTAGAAATTACTAATGAAAATGTTTTATCATCATATTTATTAGCAATTACTAACGGAATATTTTTCTTCAGTGTTTTTATTATTTTTTTTATCATTTTTTTTGTAGTGCTGTTGCATGATTACAAGAAATCTTAAAAAAAAAAATATTACAAAAGGTATTCATAATAAAAAGCGAACTATATTCTTAGAAGATACAAGAACCAAAATTTCCAAAAAAAGAACCTATTTGCAAATAAAGTAAATTGTAGAGACTAAATAAGATTTTCAAAAATTATAGGAATTAAAAGAGTGTGAAAACCCATATTACATTACCAAAAAATTTGCAAGCAATTACATTTTTTTATTCACATGTATAACAAATTGTAAAACAATAAATCTTCTTTGCTTTCTTATTTTTATGCAGGTATAATGCAAGACAATAATCACACAAGAAATACCTACTCGTACGTATTAATCGGCCGGTCAGCGAAAAGAATGCCATACTAGCAGCAGCAGCAGCAGCAGTTGGCAAATGATGAAGGATTTTGTGTACATCAGCCCAAATTCAATGCCATGCACATGCAGAAGTCAGCTCTAATATATTTCTATCAATCTCTCCGGCCTCCTCTTGAGGATACCCTCCCGATGTATTTCCAAGATGGGTGTAATCGCAAGCGATTATGAACAGTTTCCCTTGGGATGTCATAATAAGTCTTAAGGTTTTAAAAAAAAAAAACAGTCATCGTCTCAGTCCCTCGATGTCATCATGTAACCTTAATAAACATAGCCACCATATCTGTCTTCAAGCTTTGAACCCTCATAATTGAATGTAGTGATACCGTGCAGCCTATGCAATGGCTCATGCATCTAAATGGACAAGATTTTTGCAGCCCTGCAAAATCTCATGAGCGTGGTGATGAGCGGCGCCGATGCCCCTCTTTCCAAATAATAGCATTAGAACACGTAAGTGAGCGCCGATCTCAGATATTCTTTCTATCAAAATTAAAGCAAATTCCCATTTCCAAGTTCTCCGAATGTTTACACTTCAAGATCAGCGTTGGGATAATGAGTTTTAGCATCAAGTCATGGTGCAGCGACCAGACACCTGGTAAAAAAAAAGAAGAGTTAATATTAGCTCTTCTCTTCATGTCAGAAATATTTTTGCCGTCACTATTTTTTGCACTCTACAAGTCTCGTAACAACATTCACTGCACAAAGAATAAAATCATGAAGGAACATCCAGTAGCAGTGACTCCATGCCTGCTCTTCCAAGGACATTCACCATGCAATCAGCTTGCAGATATTCCCGTTTTCGATCTTCCATTCCTGTATAAACACAAGAAAGAAAATTTCTGGCTATAATGGTTGCAAAGCATCAATCAATTCAATATGGCTGAAGAGAAATAGAAGAAAATCATATGGATATAGAAGAAGAATTTGAAACAAATTAATCACTACAAAATCGATACAAGCTATAAGAGAATAACCTGAGTGTCCACGGTCTGCCTATGTGCTTAATAACTTTGCAAGCAAGATGGACACAAGAAACAGGAGGAAATGAGCAGGTGTGCGTGCGTGTGTGTAAGGAGAGTGAAGAAAACAACCCTTTGAGATTCTCGAGAAGTCGATTAAAGAGCACTGGATGCTTTCATTCTTTCCCAAATGGTTGAAATTGTGCCCCTCACTGTTCCCTCTTTCCTTCGGCAAAGGTGGCATCCTCTTGCTGTGTATATTAGCTACTTCAGACGAGACCAATGAAACAAGGAAAACTCTGTTCATTGGCATCCACAGAAAAAATATTCACGAAATTTACAGATAAATTGTGTCAGACCCCCAACGAGGTTGGAGACTTGAAATTAGAATACAAGGGCCAGATTCAAATTGAATGACATAGATAAGGATGCAAAATCCTTCACATATATAAAAAAAGGTTTTACGCAAAATAAAAAATACGAAGATGTTGTGAATCCAAGATCGAAAAGTCGTGACTTGGGTCTGAAGATCCAAAGTGATGGCATGATTTCTTCACATCTACTCTTCTGAGATTCAAGATCGCCTGGGAATGTGACTGTTTTGCCCTCAAGTCATGGAAGTGATACTGTTCAAGGCGAAATGCCAAACCTAATGGAATCGGGCATGGACCAACCCTAATGCAACTATGTGACCCTGGTGTGTGTGTATATATATATATATATATAGCATGCAAAACGTAATCAGATAAAAGAAATTACATGTATGAAAATACAATAAGAAAAAATGTTTTCAAGTGGCCGATCAATGATAAATTGTTAAGGATGAGTCAACATGAGATTTAGAAAAGAAGATTGGTTATTGGTGAACTAATTAAAAAATACAAGTTTAAAAAAAATTGCTAAAAATAATAAATTGTTGATTAGTCAACCAATCAAAAAATAAAATTTTAAAATTAACTGGGCAAAATGAACTACACATGGGCTCCCAATTTGAATAAATGCTTTTGAAAAATATTGATCAAATCAGAATTGCTCATTAGTGAATTGATTAGAAAAAACATAGATTCTACAATCAGCTGGTAAAAAAAAAAAATGAATCATGAATAAACCAATTTACCACAAGATTTTGAAAAGGAATTGATTGAATAAGAACCGCTCATCGGAACTTGAAATATATTTATTTATAAGTGTTGCTTTTTCTTCGGTGTAATTTTTTTCACTAAAAATTCAATAGAGTTTTTTCTATAATGGGATCATATCAAATTATCAATATTTTTATTTTTGACACAATTCGTATCATATTTATGATTCAATTATCTTGGTTCTTTTTCTTACATCAACACATCTCAAATTCATAGGCATGTATTGTCTGTATAGTTTTAAGACCCGACCCTATCTAAGGCTCGGATTCTAGGCTTTGACTGAGTCACCAAATCAGCTGGGTCAAATTTTATTTTTTAAAAAAATCAAAATAACATCGTTTTAACAAAAAACAATAAAAGTTAACGGGTTTGCAACTGGTTCTTAAAAGGGTCTTGCCGGATCGTCGGATCACACAGGTTTTTTCTTCCCCTATTTTTTCTTCAACTTGGCCCAGTTCCAACCCCGGGTCGACCAAAGTCCCAGGTCAACCCAACCGGGCCAGGCCGGATTTCAAAACTATAATTGTCTATAATAAAGATGCAATCAATAAAAAAAATGATAAAACTTAGATTATGAACATCTTTTAATTGGGCATATGATAAAACTTTATATTAATATAACAAGAATGTTATCCTTAATTACATCCTTAACAAAAGATAATTTAAACATTTAGATTCATTAACACATAAATAATATAATAACACAATATTATTGCTTCTAACTGCAAAAAAAATTAATTTAAGCAAAAGACTTCCATCTACGCATTTATTTTCTAGCTCAAGAATGTGAGATACCTAACAACATATTTATGTAAAATATAGCTATTAAATAAATAAATAAAAACTTACACTTTTATGATAATGAATAAAATAAGGATCATTTAAATCACACCCAATAATATATTCACTAAATCATTAATGAAGTACTTATCATGGGCACATTAAATCAATTTAAATAATATTTTTGTCAATCCATAACTAACATCGTTAACCAGAATATAATTTTCTCAAGTCATTTCTTCTTCAATACATTATTTTTTGTATTTAGAAAAAAAAGAAAATTTTCCAATACACTCATTCAACATAACATTATTTTCATTAACCAATAAATAATTTTCTGACTTACTCATTCAATAGAATATTATTTTCCTTCCTTTTATTTCATAATTTTGACACAAATTACAATTTAAAGAGAATTCATTATAAAATATTAAATAAACAAATAACTTATTACAAGGTGTTTAACATCTGCCTCATATTTGTGAATGTAAAGTGATCCCTTGTTGTTGATCCAATCTTGTAATCTTTTTTGTAACAACAAAAATCAACAAGTCATTTATCATTTATAATTAAATAATAAAAATCTCATTTCATACATTTTTTATATCATACATTCCATATTTTTTTCAACTTAAAGGTCTACCTCTTTCTCATCGATTTTATTTTTGAACTAGTACAATTTAATGCTATATACACATCTCTTGATTTAATTAAATGTGATGCCCTTAAATAGGCTTGATAAAAATTTTAAATCAAGGGGGATAAAATTCTCCTTTTTTAATCATTCATAGTTATTAGTCTCTTAATTCTCCAATAATCTACTTCATTGTTTAAAACCACTCTTGTTAGTCTCTTAATTCTTTTCTTTCCCACTATTTCCAAATGATTTCATCAAATTCTCCAATCTCTCAATTTTTTTCTTTTGGCCAAAACCAATAGTTTAAGGGGAAGAGGAATTTTTTTTTTAATTAAATACTTAACCAATCATAATTCATACTTTTTAACATGGTTAAATCAGAATTTGCATCATTTCAAAGTTCAGTATCCTAAATCTCTAATTTCACATAATCATAGCAATTTAATTTCTTCATCAAAACATATAATTATAACAATTAATAACTTTGATTATATTCTTTAACTTACTTGGATAAGAATTGAAAGAATGGATGCAAGAGATATTCAAGTTCTCTTCTCCTCTCTTTTTCCTTTAACCCTAACTTTGAATCTCTTTCTTTAAAACAACTTCCAAATACTAATTCACCTCCCTTAGTTGCTTAATTAGTTTTAATCAATGTATTTACACTTCTTAGTTTGATGCAATTAGCAAGAAAAAAAGTGGAAAAATCACACAAATTCTCTCCTTCTTTTATGGTTTCTAGCGATTATGTAAGAGAGGAAAAAATTAGGTAGTTATATAGTCCAATCTTTTAAATTTTGGATATTAACCTCTTTTTTGTTTAGCCTTTTTCCAATTTGCTCCCATCTTTTCCTTTTTAATAAATTAATGTCTTTTCACTTCTTCTTTTTTGTTTAATGACGTTCTTCTCGAATACTTATTTATTTATTTTATTTTATTATTATCATTATTATTTTATTTTATTTTGATCGGGTTAGATTATAATTGGGTTTTTACAAAAAAAAAAAACTTAGGTTTTTAAATTAACTAGTTAAAACAAATCATTTATGAGTGAACCAATTTAACATGATATTTTGAAAAGGATAGATTGAAAATGAACCGCTTATAGGTGGATCAATAAAAAAAATATAAAATTTAAAATCAACTAATCAAATAAATTGGGTATGGGCTAACTAATCAAAGAAGATTTTAAAATAAATTAAAATCCTTGAAATTCATCTCTTCAATGGTTAGAATGTAAAAATAATAAAAATATTTATCTGGTATAGAAAAATAAAGTCACACAATCAAAAAAATTAATAGTTTTATGTAACAAAACACTTCATGAAGATGTACGGTCAATTAAAAAATTAATAAGTAATCATGCATGATAATAATTAATTAAATCATCAGTCACACATATCAACGATAGATCAATCCTTCAAGCATTAGAACTGACACCTATCTCAGAAAATCTTCAAAAATTAAATCACAAGTCCATCCTCCCTGTCATCATGGAATCATTGGAATGCCAATATCATTATCTTTCTTCAAAATTATCTTGGAATCTCAGACTCCTCAAATTTGACACCCTACAATATGTTGTGAACACTTCACTTAAATATCAATAATACACATACAAATATAATCATTTTTAATAACAACTAAAAATAAATAATAAAATTTTGGTATGAGAATTTATCGAAATGCCCCTAGTCTAAATGAAATTATTGTTTTGCCGTGGTCAGATTGTGAAATTACGATTCTGCCGCTGACTATAAACTTACATTGTTAGCTCAGAGCACGTGCTGCTATTGTTGGTGGCTCGGCATTGACTCGAATGATATTTTAGCGTGTAAAATGACTCAAGCTCTCGATCTTGTTTGTCCACCAATGATGACCGTAACTCACAACCAACCACGGAGGAATATCGACGGTGATGAAGTTTGAATTGCCCCTTTGGTTTTCTTGCTTTTTGCCGCTGCTAATGGCAACGCTAATGACGGGGACTCCCTGGGTTTTGGTCGCAGCGAGGAGGCGTGTCTGTTTGTAGTTGTCACGAGATATATGGTGATTGGACGGAGGACATAAGGTGGCTAGTTGAACGACGAATGGGAGAGAGAAATAGATGCAGGATGGGCTCATGTGTGGCACGATCCACTGTGCATTCGTGGCTAGTTTCACCATCAATAAGGAGAATGATGGATAAGATTAATCAAATCCCATTGCACCATAAGTTTATCGTCATGTCAAATTCGTTATTTTACTGTTCAAAATCAAAGTTAGTTTTGATCGTGAACTGACAGTTTAGACCAATTTTGACTGGAATCCTGCCTTTGACATGACATCTCTGCTTTTCTTTTGAAAATTTTCTTTTACCAAAAAAACATATTTTTTTATCTGGAAACATCGTCTTCGATTTTTTTGTCACAAGGCTAAAATGGATTATGACAATGAGGACAGCATCCCCCATTCAAGGCTGGCCTTTACAGTTTTGGCATCAGTGGATATGCCCATCCCACAACTCCAACATGAAGGCTTGTTATTCTTCAAAGCCTTGGTGGAACAGAGAAGCAGTACTGAGCAACCAACTCCTTGCCAAGAAAACAGCTAATCAACTCTATGATTGCTGCTCCCACAAGTTAAGGTTTGGCGTACCTACACCAGAATGTCCAAAGAGACAATAACTCCCATTATGCACGATATTTTACTTGATGGCGAAATATTCCTCAGAACTCCAAAACAGAAGAATGAAAGTTTCAGTTGTACAGACAGCAGTATTCATTCGGAACAGAAATTCTCTCTTTAATTGAATTCTTAACATAAAACGACTGGTGTTTAAAAAAGAAAAGAAGAAGAAGAAGAAGAAGGAAACCCACTTATAAGTAGGAAAGTTGTTTCATTTTTTTTTAAAAGCTATAACTCAGCAAAGTGTAACAAGACTGTATGACTCCTAGAGAAAGAATCCATATTGACCATGCTTTTATCAATAAAAAGTGGAAATATATGAAGATCTATGACACGGTGCTGCATCAAAAACTCGCACCCATGTAAGAATACAGGTATCCATTTACAAAAGAAGCACTAACTTTCAAGTCAAGATTGGGAGAGCGGATCATGAGTCTAAAAATTCTGCTGACTGAATTGTCCTTGTAAGCTCCTTCAAATTAGCCAATACATGCCGTGGTCCTAAACTTCTAGCACCAATGTAATTTAAAAGCTGATCCAGATCCTACAACCAAATGGGAATTTTAACATCATTGGGAGAAAGCATATAAAAACAGTGCTAAAAATTCAACTGGATTGTAATGTGCTATGCATCTAGAGGAACCCCTAACGAATACCACCTCACAAAAATCAAGCCAAAATAATGAATAAAAGATGAGAATATATAATAGTTTGAGAACCAAAGTCTAACATGAATTTTCTCCCTCGCAAGAAACCAAAAACAATAACAGGAAAATGAGAAGACAAAAAACAATTGCCAGGAAGGTAAAGGGAATGATGTTCATGGAGTTCAAAGACTTGCCAAGAGAATTCCTTGAATTAAGATCAACAGAATGAAACAAAATTGAAAAGAACTGGCTCAACACAAACCAAGAAGTTAGTAACATCCCCCTCTTCTTCTCCAGTTGGTGCCAGCACCAATGAAGAGAAATGATCAACGGAGGATGAAAAGCATAGTGTATGTTAAGGCCAACAAGCTAGAGATACAGCAATAAGCAAGAAACCTTCATAATGATAGACAGTTTCATGAACATGAAAGAAATTCAATCTTGGATTTTCAAAACAGAAAATCCAAGCAGGACAGATAAAAACTGGGAATTAAAATATTTTGATCGAGTACATTATAATATTAGACATGACCTCTGAACATGGAGAAGGAGAAAGGGCAGAAATGATAATTTACCTTGTTTAAAAGGAATACAGCATATGCTGCTCGCGTGGTATCTTGACCTTCTAAAAAGAGGGGAAATTCAACAGGTTTTGTATTTGCAGTAGACAATGTACTTGACAACAAATCAGATAACTCTACTGAAGGTGCACAATCAATAATATAGGAATTGGAACCACCCAAACGTAAAGGGTAACGCAAAGGAACTTCCAAGTACGAGGCAATAAGTGAAACAGCCTGCAAGAGAGAAAAGGAGTGTAGGAGGCAATAAGTGAAACAGTCTGCAAGGGAACCATCAGAAATAAAGCACATTTTAATTGTTGGCCAGGAAACTACCAATACAGTTATTTTAAAAAAAATCCCTGAAAATGCAGTTTCTTACTATAATAGTTCTCATTGCAGATATATGATCTTATCTCGCACACTTTTTAAATAGTTCTCACAAATGAAGTTGATAATTCATCAGTGCTAGAAACCTAGAAAGTTAATGACACATGATAGGTGCAACAGAATAATCCTAGCAACAAGGGTAATAGTTGAGCAAAGAGAAACAACACACATGAGCAACATATCCGAGGGCACTAGCGGACCTCTGAACCTCCTTCTTGTCGGTGAAAAAACTCATCTTTGTAAAGGGAGCCATTGTCAAATGCAGACCTAAAATTGTCAAGGATCCTTGATTAACGGGTTTAGAACCAACATAGTTTCCTGGTAGAGAAAAGAAAATTAATAAGCAACTAAAAAAGCATTTAGACCTGCTTTCACTTCCTAAGGCAACACAATTTTAAGAGAAGTTACTATCTTTAAATTTGAAATTACCATGAATCATATGAAAGCATATACTTACACATAGCATGGCTTCAGAACTAGTGAGATACATATATAAATGATTTGGAAATAAAGAAAACCAGTAGATAGTTAATATTAGCCAGGTACAAAAATGATGCACGAAAGTAATATAAATAGAGCAACTAAAGAAGTCAAACCACGAGTAGTGATTGGGTTGTGATTGACTTCGGAGCTATTTCTCAGACTCGTCCAGACCCAGAAGATCCCAATAGCAGTTTAAGCATGAACTGTTTAAAGTTGAAAGTAATTTACACAACTGTTCACACACATTGATTCAGTTGGCAACCCTTAAAAACATTCCATATTTTAACACCTGAAACCCTAGCTTCAAAAGCCTTGGAAACAACAACCAATAGCAGATCCAACAAGATATGTTCATGATATCTAAACAACAAAAGATTGTGAACATAATGATTCGCAAAAAGATATCTAAACAACCAAAAGAGAGAAAGTTATAAGATAGATCAACAGCATGCTTTATCGCAGCTGTTGTTTAAAACTTAAAGTCATTGTGTTTTGTTTAGTGTCAAATCAGGGCCACATTACCTGATTTACTACTGCTTGGGAAAGATTCAAGTTCCTGCTCCTCTGAAGGTCCAACTGATATCTTAATAGGATAAAGCAATGAAACTTGTGATATCATATATTGTTGTCTCAGTCTTAGCTTATTCTGCAACTTTGTGAGGCGAAAATAACCCCTTTCTCCAGCAAGTGACCTTCTTGATTCCTTTGACATGAGTATGATCAAACATTCAATATTACCAGTATTTATAAAAAAGCCCTGACCAGAGACTAAGCCGAAAGACAAAAAAAAAATTATTCAACAGAGCTGATTGCACTAAAAGGACATATGTGAGCCCCTGGATAAATTAGGAAATGTAAAGACAACATGCGACAAACCCAAATTACTGATAATACAAAAATTGAATACAAACTAAAGTCTCCAATTAAAATAACACGGAATAAAAATGAAGACCAGAAGATGTACAGCATACACTTTGTAAGACCAAGACTGGACCCTTCAAAGTAATAGTGGAAAGAAATAATAAAATGAAAAAAGATAAGCTTCCACATGCGAGGACATTTTTGGAACATTAAATGTCCAACTCCATAGTGCCTGGAAGACAACTTTTTGGGCACCATAAAATCATCATTATCTCTTCATACAAGTTTATTGCTCATAAATGAAACTTTCCACATAATGCATCCCATTGAGGTCGAAGTGAACCTCAGAGCAATCATGTTTCTACCAATTCTCAGCGATACTCACAAGATCACACCACATAGAACACAAAGATAAACTTGAAAAACCTGCTGTAGATTCGCCCTCTAAGGAGGCAAGAAATGAGATATTATGAATAGGAAACAAATGTGCATAAGCAGCACGCCTCTTAATAGCATTTTCAGCACATCAGATTTGCTAAGACTGCGTACGTATGCCTGGGATATTATGCAATTATAGACTCTCGCACTCATATGGGATCTGATACTAACCTTCTCATGAAATCAAAACAATAAAAAATAGAAAAAACAGTTGCCTATGAGGTGCACAACTGCCAAACTTGCTTATCATAATACAAAAGAAAACATTTTTACCGATTGAGAAACTAAGTTGTGCCCCTTCAATATTCTCCCAAGCACCACTAGCATTTTAAATCATGACCTTAGGGATATTGCGTTGTAGCATTAATCAGGGACCAAACACACAGTTTCATTTCTAAGAAAAAGTTTCATTTCTGCACTGAACAACCAAGTTGAAGGCCCTTTCCTCAGTTTCAGATACACTAGAATTTCACAAAGTCCGTCCATTATCCTATTTATATGGTGGATGCATCACTCACAACATGCAACAAGCTCAAAACAATATAAACATTGACAGATAATGTGATCAATCATAAACTTTTGACTACATTTACCAAAAACACAAACAAAACTCCTCTAACATTATCAAATATAAATTTCAATTACCTGCAATTGCTTACTAGCAACAGAAAGCGCAGTGCCAGCAACTAATAATGATCGAACTTCCGAACTAAGCCTCTCCTCTTCTTTTGTCGAATTCTCCGCAGCAACCTTAGATTGCCCTTTAATTCTTTCTATCATCGATTTCCTAGCCTCCAACCTTTCCTTCATCTCCTCCAATTTATTCAATCTACTTAACGCCTCCTCCTTCACCTGCCCACCACATTGAGGCCCGCTAATCCGCGGGCTAATCAATAAGATTTATATATCCATTTCTCCAATTTAATTCAAAAGCATTAAAATAAACAAACTAAATAATTAATTAACTAATTAAATGCATGCATTGATTATTTAATTTCATGCAAGAATGCTAAAATAATCCAAGAAAAAAGTTTAAAAAAAAACTATTATTAATTGATTAATTAATCAATCTATCTATGAAGAAGACGATAAAAATCAAAGGCTCACTTGAATAAGGGAGCGAAGTTTCTGTTCAAAATTTTGCTTCTTTTGTTTAGATTCGTTGAGAGCAGAAGAGAGACTCCATAATCTTGCAACTTCGTGCTCGTAATCTTCCCATTCGATGAATTTTTCTTTCTCCGATTCGGTTGGTTTTGATTTTGATGTGGATGGGTCTGGAGAGAGGATGCGGTCTGGTCCCATTTATAACTGAGATTGAGAAAGTAATTCTGGAAGTTAATGATAAGAGGTCATGGATTGGCATCATCGTAGTCAGAGGCGTAATTAGGGTTTTGGGATCATGAGTGCTGGTGTCTTGGACTCTTGGGTTGGGGGTATATATCTGATTTTATCGGGAAAATTCGGAGGGGGGGAGAAGAAGAGCGAGGGTTCTTGTTGTTTCTGATTTTTACCTTTTCCTTTTTGACGCGTTTTAAAGATGACAGGTGGAGGACCGGCGACTGGTAGTTAGAAGATGGCTTTGTTTGGTTAAGATTAAGAAGCAATTTCGTCCCTATAGTTTATCTATTGCATGGAGAGGCAAACCATGAATCTATATATTATGCTTGTTTTTGTGTTCCAACCATGTTATAAAAAAAAAATTAATTTTTTTATTTTAAATTATTTTAATATATTGATGTTTTAAATAAAATTTTTAATAAATAAATATTATCTTAAAAATACCTGGATTTAAGATTTGAAAGGAAAATATTAACATCGTATAAAAATTAAGTTTAAGGGTGGGACCAATTGGTTTTTAAATCAAAAATAAAATTGGAAATTAATAAATAATTATATTAATTATATAGTGTGGGACCTGATATTGGTTTATAAAAAAAGCTAATTGGTCAAAGAGACTCTCTCAGCTTTTGGTCAAACCCAGCTATACTCCTGATATTTTAATTTCTTAATTTCAACCCCTGAAACTATTAGATTAAAGTCTATTTTCGTTAAGGCTCCTTAGGCTTCCCTGTATAAAACTAGAGTTTAAAGGTGTTGTACTTCCTTGTGAAAATAGAGTGAAAAATTATTATTAGTATTGTTATTATTATTATAACAAATATAATTAAAAAAAAAGAGTAAATTAGTTGTAGCCATTAACACACTTTACTATTCACTAAAGTAGTGAAGTTATGACTATGATCTTAGCTGGAAAATTGATTGACTTTTATTTATGGATGTTTTGGTATTTTTAGGTGATTTATTTGTTATTACTGATTTGTTTAAGGATGTTCATCAATATATCTTTTAATATAAAGTAAAATAATTAAAATATCTCTATAATAAATAAATTAAAAAAAACTAATATTGCTTGACAAGGATGCTCTAGTATTTTTCCTTTTAATTGTGGAGTACAGTTACACAATTGTCCTTGTAGTAAAAAAATAATAGATTGTGTATAAAGGGTATTGACATCTTTTCTTTAAGAGTTTTTTTTTTGTGTGTTTATTAGGTTAGCCAAATGAAGTAATTTTACATTTAATTAATACTTTTTATTCAAAAAAGTTGCTGAAATATAAAAGGTGTTGTGTAAATTGAACAGAGCGTATGGTACGTCTTGGTGATTAAAAATCTTTTTTTTTTATTTCACTTTTTTTTTTGTTGTACTTTTTTTTATATATATATTTGGCATGTGTCGTGATTAATTTATTTGGCTACCCTTTCTTTTTTTTTTATTTCTCTCTCCTACACGAAGAAATACATTATGATCCTTATTTTTATTGTTTTTTTAGATTTAATCCTTTTAATTTTGATTGTTTTTTTATTCCTTTTCCTTATGTTAAAGTTTTATTATTTGTCAATTTAGTCTTTAATTCTAATTTATATATATATAATATTTTTTGGTTTAATCCTTCTATTTTTTGTTTTTTTGTTTTTTTTTCAAAGTTTTTATGCTTTTAATTTTATCCGTCAAGACAATTTAATGATTTTTTTAATCAATAATAACAAATATTTCAATCTGATCTTTTTTTTTAATTTCTTGGATTTCTTAGTATTTTCTTTTAAAGAATAGTAATTATACAAGAAACAAGTCAGTCTTTTACTATTCATTCACTGTAGAAATGGTATTTTCAAAATTTTACAAGGTTCTTAGGTTTATTGACAGCTTGAAATTTTACAGCATTTTCGGGTTTGTGATTCACTTATTCTTCTTTCTTTTCTCTCCAAAAGTATCCAGTCACCCGGGGAGATGACATTTTTAAGATTTCACAAATTTTTGAGGTTCGTTGATAATGACATTGTTGAGATTTTACAAAGTTTTGAGGTTTATTGATAGTGACATTGTTGAGATTTTTAAGAATTTTAAGGTTTGTATATCACCTATGTTTCTTTCTTTTCTCTCAAGTATGAAGTATGCAGTCATTGGAGATATTTTTAAGTGATAATTTGAAAGTATAATTATGGTTATTTTTTAAAATATTTTTTGTATTGAAATATATTAAAAATAATTTTTTTAAAATCATTTTAATATCAGCATATAAAAATAATTCAAAATATATAAAAATTTTAATTTTTAATAAAAAATTAATTTTTAGAGAACATGGTGAAATACACAAAAAAATTTAATTTTTAACAAAAAAAAATTAATTTTTATAGAACACGGAAATGATTTGCACCGCATTCATAAATAATACCTAAACTAAGCACTAAAAAGTGTTGTAATTATTAAAATATACTATTATCCTTTTTTATAGTAGCAATTTGTAACTTAAGTACAATTTTATATTTTCTCAACTTGCATTTAACATATCATTTCATATTTTTCTTACTATTATTTTGTATTTATCATATTTTTTTTAATTTTTTTATATTACTAATTTGCATTTAAAAAATAATTTTCACATATACATGGTATCCATTAAACCCAAATCATTTCTTTTTCTAAAACTCTGGTATACCTATTCTCTTACCAAATATATTATCCAAAACCCAAATACATAATTATTAAATTACAAACATAGTAATAAAATTTAAGCATAATAATATTATTAGAATATCAAAAATTCAAATGATTTTATCATTTTTTATACTTTCAGCTTTTTACATCTAACAATCATAAATCAATCTTAAAATAATTTATTTTAGATGAATCATAATCAATAATAAATCACACTACATCATCACAACACCAAATAATTACAATCTTATTTCATAGTTTAAACCTTATGATTAGCTTTAATTTCTTTAATTTAATCATTAATCATGTCATTTTAACCATAATTAACTGGGAATTACACAAATTAATATTTCTATTCACAAACACATAAACCCTATAATTTCACCATTGAGGAATTTCAACGCCCCACCAGAAATAAGAAGAAAAAAAGAACTTAATTGAAAATAAACATCTTACTACTACTAATTAACCCAATTTAACAAGCATTTAGCAATAAATTCCAAGAAGTTCCCCCTTTTTTTTTATTTAATTGAAATTAGTAACCTTTCTCTCTCTATCCCCCGAACTCCCAGCCCCTCTCTATCTCTCTGTAAAGTTTTCTAATTTTATTTGGTTTCTTTGGTAGGAATTACTTAGCTCATCCTTTCCATGGAATATAGATTGAGTGAAATGAAAGAGATGGAGGAGAATACTAATGTCCTTGGCTAGCTTTATAATTGGAGGGAAGATTTGTTTCCTTCTATTTACAACAATGCCATTCATTTCTTTCTGTTAAATTTTTGACCGTCAATATTTTTTGTGTGAAAATTTATTTTTTATTTTGTTCAAAATTTTATGCTGATTACGTGGGGATTTCACTTCTAATTATAAAATATTATCTTTTAATTTATTATTTTTCAATTAAGAATTACGATATTTAATACAGGGTATGGTCTTCTTCCTTATCTGCATATCTTCGATCCTGTAACATTTTTATTTGGAGTTTTGGATGTAATATAATGGAGAAGCTGAGAAACACTGCCTTCGCCTTCCTTCCCTCACCAGCAAGCAAAGGTTAAATTAAAACGAAAGGAAAAAAAGCGACACAAAATAAGAAACACGACCGGAAAGAAACTCAATTTCACATGACAGAGCCACCGTCTCTCTCTTTCTGATCGATTCGCCTATCAATCAAAATCAAAATCAATGGCGGGATTGTCATTGAAGTGCGGGGACTGTGGGGCTTTATTGAGGTCCGTACAAGAGGCACAAGATCACGCCGAGCTGACCTCTCACTCCAATTTCTCTGAATCCACTGAAGCCGTTCTCAATCTCGTCTGCGCCACTTGTGACAAACCCTGCCGTTCCAAAACAGTAAACGAATCCTCCATTTCTATCTCGTCGTTTTGTGTTTCCATGACAGTCGTTCTTCAATTGTGGATATATATATATATATATATATATATTGTGTAATTATTGGTTTCATTTTGTGATGAAGGAAAGCGATTTGCACACGAAGAGAACAGGTCACTCTGAGTTTACGGATAAGACCGCCGAGGCTGCAGAACCGATAAGCTTAGAGGTTCCGAAGGCGGCGCCAATGGATGCTAATGAGCCTGCTGCTGATGCAAGCACTAGTACCCAGCCTGAAGGTACTATTGCTGTCGATGAAAACCTCTTTTAGAGCACTTTCTCTGTCAGGGTTCTGCTATGAGATTTTAATTGCAAGCTTTGGAAATCATTTTGCCTATTGTTTTAGCACTCCATCGCTATTTCAGTACCTGTTCTTCGAATTGCTGTTTTTTTTTATTTTGATAGGGTGTCAGCACTTCTCAAAATCTTTTTATTTCTAATATTTTTGTTTACTTCTTGAGATTGATCATTGAAAGTTAATGTAATTAATACAGTTGCAATTTGTTCTCTAGAAATGGTTGCTCCAGAGGTTGACAAAAAAATCCTTGAGGAACTGGAAGCAATGGGTTTCCCAAGAGCAAGGGCAACCAGGGCACTTCATTATTCTGGTGATGTTATCTATTGTCATATTTACATCTGCTTATCAGACGTTAGAATTCCTTGTCATCGGGCATCTCTGAGGCTTATCATGTTATTTTTGGCCTCTGTGTCTTCATATTGATTATAAGCAAGTCACATAGCATTTGCAATTTTCTGAGCGTTGTCTTTTCGTTTCTTTCAGGAAATGCCAGTCTTGAGGCTGCGGTAAATTGGGTAGTTGAGCATGAGAATGACCCAGACATAGATGAAATGCCCATGGTGTGTTATATGTTTTTTTCCCCCTTGGCATATGTGCATCTTACTGTTCTTTTTTTTTTCTTTGCCGATCTTAAACTAAGTTTCTTCATTTCTTTAATTGTTTGTTTTATCTGATTTACTGACCTGCTTGTCTGCTCAGGTACCTGTCAACTCCAAAGCCGAGGCTTCCAAACCTTCTTTGACCCCAGAAGAAGTGAAGCAAAAAGCACAAGAACTGAGGTATGGTGCGTTAAAATGCATATCTAAGCTTCACAGTCTTCATTTTTGTGGTTGCTAATTGGCCAGTAGTCAAAGCATTTGTAGATAATCTGGATACTGTTTTTTGTCTGTACCTGCTGCAGCAGGTTACTGAACCTTGGCCCAGGTAAAGAATGAGTTGGGTTCAGGGTAGGCTATCAGTTTAAAACTTGTCTTTTTTTTTTATTGATTGCTTTTTGTTTGACCCTGGCCTTACAATACAGTTTTTGTTTCTCATTCAACCTTTGATTTTATTGGTTAAATCTTCAGTAAAAAAACAGAAGCTTTTAGAATTAGTTTGTAAGAGGGGTGACAAAAAGCACCTAGAATTTTCAGGTGCATTGGAAATCTGAAACTTTGGAAACTAATTAGAGTCTCTCAAATATAGCAAATCTGGTTCTGTGTGGGTCTTGGGTTACTAACTGGTGTTAGCTTAATTGGATCTATCTTATTTTGATAAATCAAGACGTTGATTGTTTGGACTAATGCCGTGGACGCAATTGTCCTTGGTGTTGGCTTCTATTTCAGGTGATGTAATTATGATGCCTTAATTGTCATATTTGCTTACATTAAATTTAGTTCTCTCTCTCTCTCTCTCTCAACATCATGAAGGAAAGATGCATGATGTGATTGCTGAAGGTACCTTTAATTTTTTTTTCAAGGACTAAAATTAGCGTTGAATTTTCCGGGTGACTTTTAGGTCCACTGCGTGTATATTTGTATGTTTATCATTCATTTATCCCATGTTTATCTTTATTGTAAATAATTTAAACTATAATGAAACATCTGATCAACCAACATTTATTGAAACAGGGAGCGTGCACGCAAGAAGAAAGAGGAGGAAGAGAAGATAGCGGAAAGAGAAAGGGAAAAGGTGCTTCTTTATTTTCTTTATGACTTTCTCTTGTATCAACTTGCAATCTCAAAGTTATGTTTTTGTATGTGATTATTATCTATCCATTCCTTTGTAAAGCATGCCATCATCTGTCTCCATCGGCAGTAATGAATAGTGAAACTTGAGCATTATTGTTTTGCTGTTTCCTTGAACCTCATGTTGTGCCTATAGTTTCCCTAACTTGCACTTTAACTCTCAGTCAACTTTCGCCTTACAAACATGGAATCTTTGACACATCATTCTGATACTTGCTAACATTTTTAGGATATGTGGTCCCAATTAGTGCATGTGCCAGATTAAAATGCTAGCAATGTGGACGGAATTTTCTATGGAGATAAGCATGTTTTTTTTATTTGCAGAGAATTTATTCTCTTCAAAGCTTTTCGTAAGGCCAAGTAATAATTATTTATATAGTCATGTGCATGTTAAAATCCTCTTGGAGTAAAGTTTTTGGAAAATCCTTTAAGTTTTTGGGAATTCTATCTCTAAATACTATCGTAAGCCATTCCTTGTGCTGTATTATCTTTGTATCTAAACCCTTGACTTGATTGATCTATCTGCTATATTTTTGCAACGTGCTTTTGAAAATCAATTTTCCAGGAGAGGATTCGAATTGGCAAGGAACTCCTGGAAGCAAAGCGAATTGAAGAAGAAAATGAAAGAAAGCGGTTTGTATTTGCCTATTTTTGTTCCATTTCACTACACCTGCAGTGTGTTTGATATGGTATTGTGTGTCTTTCTGGCATGATTCTGTAGATTCACTTGTAAATGAAATTTTTGTTTTTGTACATGGTTGCAAAGTTGCACCATTTTGGGGCTCTTTAGTAATCTTTCTTTTTTGGTTTTGTGCACCAAAAAAAGGCCTTATCCTGTTACTACAATTGAATGATTTTCTGCCCTCTCAGATTGATGGCCCTGCGGAAGGCAGAAAAAGAGGAAGAGAAGAGAGCCAGGGAAAAAGTTCGCCAGAAATTGGAAGAGGACAAGGTTACCACTGTTCTATTCCATTTTTCTTTCTCCCCAAAATTTCAGTAATAGCTAAAAGTATCTGTGCAAGTTTGTTCTAGTTTTCCTTGATTCGTATATGGTTTTAATGTATTAAAATTGAAATGTTTTTAAAAAGAGGAGCACATCTCTATGAATTATGGAAAGGAAAAAGGCAAGACATGCTAGATCTCATTTGGTTGATGGTACAGAGTTGTATCTTTGAAATTTCTCTTTTCTGTTCCAGTTTACCATGTCCCATTGGTTATATGAATTATATTTGGAATGATTCCATTCATTGGTAGTTTATTTCTGATTGGAGTTGGGTGCTTCACAGGCAGAACGAAGAAGGAAGCTTGGACTGCCACTAGAAGATCCTGCAACTGTAAAACCTTCTGCGCCTGTTGTGGAGGAGAAAAAGGTTGGATGAATAAATATGGTCTTGATGTAAGTCATTCGTTATGTGTTACTAACATATTTTATGAATGTTTTGCAGAGCATGTTGCCTGTTAGGCCTGCCACAAAGCAAGAGCAAATGAGAGAATGCTTGCGATCTCTTAAGCAGAACCACAAGGTAAAAACAAGTCAACTTCTGATCTTCATCATCACAGTCCAGAAACATTAAGAACAAAAGGTTAATTGTATTGTTTTGTTTTATTAGTTTGTGTGTGTGTGTGTGTGTATAACGTGTGCTTTGCTTTATCTTTCAATTCAATTTCATTTATCCTCCCTCCTTTGCAGTTATTCTTTTAGTTCATGAGGATTTGACCCTGGAAAGTTAAGTTAATTAGTTAAGAAATAAAATTTGACTATGAAGGAATGAGAGGAGAAAGAGGATAATAGGAGAGTACTAGATAGAGGAAAGAGGACAATGAATACTAAATTACATTTCCTACCAAATTTAGGAATTTCCTCTGACCAAAGATCTATCAATGCTGTGTACAAGATTAGCATTATTACTTTTAAAAGCTAAAAGTTATGCACAAAGATTGAAATCAGAGTAACTTGAGATGATTTAAGCGTTAAACTTGCTGGTATTTAAATGCTTATTGTGAAATTTAATTAAGAATCATAAAGTGTCAACAAGGTAACTGAAGACTTGCTATGCCACTTGGTGAAAACTTAGGCCTTTTTAGATGCAGCTCGAACTTTCACTGGTACACATTTGTATAGACAAACAAATAAATAGATTGATGCAATGTGAATTCTAAAATGTGGATCGGATATGGGTTCCTCGGCCAAAAAAGTTGCATCCATAATTTGCATGGATAAAATATCACATCCAACAGTTTACCCATTAGCATGTACTTGTCCATACTCATGAAAACGAAAATCTTCTCACATCTTACTGATATTGATTGCAAGATATTCTCTTATGAGAAGGCAATGCATTAAAATACAAGCATTCATGTGTTTTTCGATTGTTCAAATTCTATATCCCCTCCAGAAATTAATCCTAATTACTGTTCATCGTTCATGCTTTTGAAGTTGTGTAGCACCAGAAACTAGATTTTATAGCCTCACTTCATTTGGTTTTGTGAGGCTAGGATGATGATGCTAAAGTGAAGAGAGCATTCCAGACTCTCCTAACTTACGTAGGGAATGTTGCTAAAAACCCTGGTGAGGAGAAGTTCAGAAAAATAAGACTCAATAATCAAACCTTCCAGGTATGCAACTTCTTATGATAAATTTTATTGAGGGAATATGTGTATCAATTTAATGCCAACTCCAATTGCAAATGCTGCACACCACCAGATTGATCATAGTTTGCACCTATTATCACATGTTGCATTATTGCATCATTTGATGTGATCAGTCCAACTCCCTGCATACAACTTTGCCTTCACAACATTGAGTATGAACTCTTAGATTTTTGGCTAATTGTTTTCATGTTTCTTTATTTTCCGTTATTCTACCTTTACAGGATAGAGTTGGTTCACTCGAAGGAGGCATTAGGTTTCTTGAGCTGTGTGGGTTTGAGAAAATTGAAAGCGACGAGTTCTTTTTTCTTGCTAGGGACAAGGTGGACATGGCAGTACTGAACTCAGCTGGATCTGAGCTGACCTCTGCAATAAATAATCCGTTCTTTGGAGTCCTCTAAGCTAGTAAACTGTACTATACTTCTATTTTCTGAGGAGAAATTATGCTGTTGTGGATTAAGCTCGCTGTTGTCTCGTTGCACCATTTAGTGGCCTTCAATGAATCGGTACATCAGTTCAGGTTGATCTCTCCATGACCTATTGGAGCGGGATGCCCTACATACCTATTTCTCCGATGACGATTATATGTTTATTTCCATGTTTTCAAATTTCAGGCAGGTTATTCCTCCGAACAGTGTCTTATTTTTGTTCTTTGATTACTGTCTATCCCCCGAGAAAGGGCGGCTCCAGCCAGTTTCCTGCTGC
>NW_011500257.1:23212-63366 GCF_000495115.2 Populus euphratica
CCTGCTGAAAAAGTGACTGGTGGCCAGTCCCGGCATCCAAGCTCCACGCTGCTGCCCTTACTGCCGTAGTCATGAACTAGGGCCGGTCTGCAAGGCTGCGGCAAAGGTGAGAAATTGAAACCCCTGCTACATTAGGAAGCTGATTCTAATGCAATCTTGCAAACCTGTTTGGCAGTCAGGGAGTTCGTAGATAAAGAGAAATAAGCAAAATGTTGCTGATAAACAGAATTGGGGGCCGCGGAATAGGGCTTCGTAGCATGCTTTTCCTTTTTCCTAAATCAATAAAATTTACCTCCGAAATTTATAAAGCCACTTAAAAACAGGTCACTTTAGAGCATGGAAAAAAGAGCAAAAAGCGCAAGTCAGAAAATTAACACAATTACAGAAGCATATTTAAACTGAATAAACCTAAAATTAGACTGAGTTAATACAATTACAAAAGCATATTTAAACCGAAAATTAGACCGAGTTGGGTTTGGATATATTGACATAGAGATACTTTAAAATATAGTTAATCTAATTATATTTTTAGTGATTGAACTTAAATTTAATTAAAACAACACCAAGAAATCTTATTTTAAAAAATAAAAAAAATGATTAATTTCATAATTCATCAAGTGATGGTCATTTTTTATATTTGACCTAGACTAGGTCGAAAACATGTAAACTTTCAAGCATCACCATTTTTATAATAATATGACTAAATAACCTCGAAATCGAAGGGAGAAAGAAATATGGATCTTCACCCTACTGCAAGTAAGTTATTTACTTTTATTTACCTCAACTCGCTAACATAATATCGCTAATCTCATCGCTCTAAAAAGTTAAGACCTATCATCCAAACCTTGTCACCATACTCATCCACTAATCCAACACGAACATATAAAGCCCATTTCTTTAGCATACAATCAATAATGTATCCTACACAACCAGATGAACATGAAAAGAACCTGAAATCTAAATATATAAATTTAGAAAAAATTCTATTTGCCTTAATAATTTTACACATTTATTAAAGGGTATCATTAATAAAACTACAATTATCTCAATACATTATTATCATTATACATCCACATATATTACCATTAGATTAAAAATAGAAACTCTACTCTCATTTTCCTTCAAATCCCTTTTCTTATACTTTTACTTTTACCCTCCACTTTTGTGTACAAAACACCCTACCATATCAATGTCAATGATATCGTTATCTTTCACTCATAGAAAGAATTAATCAATATCGATACTAATACATTTGGTATCAATAGTTTCCATTATCTAGATGACTAATTAATCAATGCAGGCATAAGTGTCACTCATGTCATTAGCCTTCACTCATAGGAAGAACTAATCCATGCTGATACTGATACATTCAGTATCATTAGTCTCCCCTACCTTAACGACTAATCAATTAATGTCGATATCAGTTTCACTAATATCATTACCCTTTATCATAAGAAGGACTAATCAAAGTTGAAACTAATATATTCGATATCATTGGTCTCTACCACCTGGATGACTAATCAATCAATGTCGACATATGTTTCACTAGTTTCATTAGCCTTTACCTATAAGAAGGACTAATCAATATTAATACCGATACGTTTGGTATCATTAGTCTCCATTACTTGGATTACTAATCAATTAACCTATTCAACCTTCCAATCCATTTCTACAAGTTCTTTCTCTTTCATTCTTTATCATATTATATAATCATAGAGCAATTGAACCCAAGATACTTTATTACATTACATCACTATTGTAAACGATGAAAAAAAAAAGTGAATACATGAATAAAACATAAAGGAATGAGAATTAATGGGAAAAAATTAAATACAATGTATAAAAGGATTAAACAAGAAATTCAGATTTGTAATGCAAAATTAACAATTAGGTATTTTTACTCTATCAAGTTTGGGAGGGTTGCGAAAAAAATGATGACAACCAAATAGAATTATAAAAGACTCATTAAGGGCAAAATGGTTATTAAACAAAATTGTTTTTTAAAAAGTAAGCTTTTTATGAGTTAGGAAATGTGAGATATCAACCAACCCATCAAGCAAGGAATTAAGAGGAAAATTAAGTGAGAAAAAAGAGAGGGAGAAACAAGGCAGCTCACAGAAAGGAAGAAAAAAAAATAGAATGGAAAAAGTTTTACTTGTTAACACGTTTGATTTAATGTTAAGTAGGAAGTTCTAATTGTATTTGAACAAGTTTAAATGGAAAGAAATATAATTGATGCATAATTTTTTAAATTTTGAATTAGGGTTCTGAAGAGAAATTTGGGGAAAATGTGAAATTATTATGGTTTGATGCAATTAAGATATTATAGATTCTGATTGATGCAAAACAATGGGAAAAATAAAAGATTTATGTTTTTGAAGGGTTTAATGGCTGGCCAATAATTGAATGAAAATAGGGGATGTAGAAATCAAATGAATATTTGTGAATTATATGTAATTGATGTGTGTTAATGTATTTTATAGTGAATTTGAAATGAATTCAGTAAATTTAATTAGTTGTAACTATTTGTTAGTCTAATTAAAATTTGTTAGTGAGCAAGATTATGGGGATATATATGATTATAATTAAGAATTAGAATTTTTTTTTTTGTGAATTGGTTTTGGTAATGAGTGTGAGAATTAAAATTTTGAATATTAAATAAAAAGGATACGAGGTTTATAAGGCCAACAAAGTAACGAAATTATTGTAAATTAAAATTTTGAAGGCTAAGTTTACTAAGTATATAATATAAAAATGATAAGGATAAAAAACAAATTAATGAAAAAGTTAACTTAATAATAGAAATTGAATTTGAAATTATGCATATTATATAAGATAAGTTAGAAGTAAAATGTCATGTAAAACAAATTAGAAATACAAAAATTTCATTGGAAGAGTAAATGATTAATTAGGATATTTATAATGTAATTAAATGAGTATATGTTATTGAAAAATGAAAATGTGCAGAGAATCAAACAAAAAGTTAGTTAAAGAAATATGAAATTAATGAGATACCGTTAATTGCCTCTTTAATGGAATTAGGAGAGACACTAGGAACAACATCTTTCACAATTAAGGAAGTATAATATGTACAAGGTCTAGGTAAGTGTTGAAGTACCTTTTAAAAAAAAAATTCTTTTTTTTCTTAAAAAAATGTGTATATGATTTAGGTTGCGATATAATAATAAAATAAGAAACTAATTACTAAATATGTATTGAAGATGAAATAAATGAGAAACGAAGCTCAATGAATCTGAAGTTTGTCTTCATTGATAATGGTTAACGAATGTAAAGTTTGTTGTCGTGGATGAAGATTAATGAACGTAAGGTCTATCATTATGAACAAGAACTAGTGGTTTAAAGAAATCTATTATGGATATGGATCGATAAATATGAATTATTATTTGAAATAATAAAAACTTACTAATCATGTATACATAAATAAGGAAAAAAGAAGAAAATATTCTAATTAAAACAATGTAATGAATGGGATGAATGTATAAAAAATAAATAATATGTAACCATGTGTGCATTGAAAAAAAGATAAAAGAAAAGGACTGAATTGAAAATATCATATAATATGTATGGTAAAAAAGGGATGTTAAATTGTCTAAGATGAGCCTAATGATTTTTATATGAATAAATATTATCCCAAACTTATTATTATATTTTATATGTTTTAAAAGTTCTTCTTATATCGCAAGACACAATAATTATAGACTTTAGAGTTTCTATTTTGTTAGATATATTATTATTTGTACGTAACTGCTTTTATATAAGGAATTGTATGCTTGTAATTAATCATTTTATAACTAATCATTTTTATTTATTTTTTCTTATCATTTAGGTTAGTGTTTTAAGTTGTTTTTGCATTATATTTTATTTTTATATAATGTAAAACTTTGGGGAGCATGATGATAAATTGATAAAGGATATAATTATTTAGAGTGATGATATAATGATGTAATATTGCACTGAGATATAACGATTAAGAATGAAAATGATTAAATGAACTAGGACATGCCTAAGGTTGCCATGTGTTGGGTTTTATTTGAAGGAAATGGGCTATTAAAGAACTAAAATATTAAAATTTAATAGGAAACTCTGCAATATATATGATTAAAGCATGCTCTGTACATACTTATCATATCAATGCTTTGATTCATGACAAACAATTACAAGATTCAGTTTTACAAAAAAAAAAAAAAATTGCTAACTTTCAAAGTATAATTGAACAAGAAATTTGTTTTGACTTACCTATTGTCTTCTTGAAAAGAAAACAATATATTGTTGATCTTTCTTATGAAGATACTCTTTCAGAGAAACAAATACCCACCAAAGCTAAACTTATATAAATGAAGAAGAATTCTAAATTGATGAACTAGTAACTTCCTGGTCTAATTCTAATATCTCTACAAATTCTAAACAAATTAGTATCTTGACCCAATATCATACTTAAGGTCATCAAAAGACTTGATGATCCTTCGCTATAAAAAACTTACCTAAACAAGTTGCTGAACAATTTCAACAAACTAAAGACACCAAACCTCACCTTTCAAACCATTCGGTCCTACTTACAACCGATGCCAACACCTATGATCTTATAAAAATTATCAACAGAAAGAAATTTGAAGTCATAACTACTATCCTAGAATTACAGTATAAGATCAAAACACTAGTTGTAAATCCTAAAACAAGCCCAACAAAAAAAAAAAAAACTTAGAATATATATATGCTATTATTTTGCATTATTATAATGAACAATGATAAATGATATATGTCGTGTTATGTTGTGTGGATGTCAAAACTACCAAACAATTAAATCCAAGATGTATAATTGAAATATTTAATGAATAAATAAATAAATTAAGATTCAAAAGCCTACTTGCTCCTTTGGTAGGTGTAACTTGTCTACTCTGAGCTCCTGCTCTAGAAGCCTTCCTTGTATTATTACAATACCATTTATTAATATCCAATTTTATTTTTACCTTTTCAAGATCTACGTTTATAGTTGTGAACACTTGAATTAAAATTTTTATTGCAAAGTAACTTATATATTTGTTTATATTTAGCATCACATTGTTTAAATTAAAACATCAATAATAGTTTAATTGATGTTATCTCATATTATAACAATTTTTCAATGTCAAAACTATAATGGCTAAACAACATTTTTAATCACACCTTCACATTTATTCATACACTTTCAACATATTTACCTTCTTTATAATATAATAGTTATATTACACTTTTAAACTAACCACTTAGCCCAGAACTTAATTCCCACACATACACATCTTTTAGTGAAACAATACTCCTATGTCTTCCAAATTCTAAAGCTTTTTCTTAATTTCACCCATTCCTTATTATCACAATATACTCTCCTAAGTTTATATATTACTCATCACACCTTTATTTGTCATAGTATATATATATATATAAAAGAATTTATCTATACAAGTTCACACTAATTCTTAAGGAAAATCTCATTCTCACATTTTAAACGTATTTGTTTTAACATAACACATACTTTACACTTTTATCAAAACTCTACTTACATTTAATCACATAACTTACACATCACAAGAATATATGCTAAATCATATAATTTACATAAAAAATTTATCCCTCACCAAAACCTGATATGGCTAGCCAAACAAGGTAAGAAATTCTTAAGTTTTATTTCCTCTTTTCCTTTTAATTTACACCTATCTCATATTATTTAATAAAAAATAAAACTAAACAACACTCATCCTCTAAACGCATATAAACCCGATAATTTCTAGATTTGATATTTTCTTTCACCATTTACCAAACAAGATTATAAATAAAATAAGTGGATGGTTTGTGCTTTACCTTAACCAATCAACCTCGATATAATGAGTTCTTGTTGAAATCCTTACACATTTCATCATTCTTTTCCCAAAAAGATAAAATTTCTCTTAAGTCTCCCACCACTCTAAGCTCTCAATCTCCCTAAATTTTCAATTTACATGATTTCCCCACCTAAAGGTTACTAATCACTCTTTTGAAGAAAACTCACTCTCTCTCTTCACAACAACTAGCCAATTGCTTAAGAAGAAAAGGTTGTGTGAATGTTTAGCTCATACAACATATTTATGAAAATGACATTAATGAGTTCATATTTTATTTTTTGTGTTTTTTTGTTTTATTATCAACATTTTCGTATGGCCTTCCTAAACTTTGATTGCCTTAAAATCTTAATCGAAGATAGAAAAATATGTCAGGCGATTCCTCGTGAAGTCTTAGCTCGATTCAACTGTCGAGTTAAGAGTTATGCTCGATAGAATAAAATTGGTTGATGGGTGATTTTATACCAAAATTTGGATTTTCTTATTTCATTATTGCATGGAACATATCGATTATTCCACTAACTTCTCGAGACCATTTTCCTTATCCTAGAATATATATCTTTTTTCTTTTTTATACTTATTTTCTATTTATTTTATTTTCAAGTTTCAAGGGGTTTACAAATCTCCTTCTTATCTTTGCATAAATCCATCAATTTCTCGTTTGTTGTTTTTAACCACCATAACCTTAAGAACTTGTTTGCATTCAATGTATTAGTTCCTGAACTTACCATAAATTCTTATTTTTTACATTGCTATTTTTCATTTTAGGCTCATGTTAACTTCAAGCATTGAGTTTGGTTGGCTTACCTATCGATTTATGCTTAAATTTGTGACAAATTTGATTTGAAAGAGCTTGGTATGGCTTTTCATTGTATAGTTTTGAGGTGTGGAATCAAATACGATTTATTTTTTTAAGGCTTTTTTTTATTAATATATGATGGATCGATGTGTTTTTAAAATTGAAACGTAAATCCATAATTAAAAGGGTTAAAGATAGGGTGATAATCCAACATTTCTAGGTTTGATAGAATATAAAATCCAAATGATTTGAGTCTAGCTTGCTTCCAGACTCAATATCCTTGGTTTAGCTATGCGCTAGGCCCAAATACATATGGGGTTTGACAAATTGCTAAACCAAACATCTTTGGGTTTAGTTACATACTAAACCCAAGTACATATGAGTCTGGCGAGATTCCAAATCCAATATCCTTGGATTCAACTACATGCTAAGACTAAGTATATATAAGCCTGGCGAGCTACCATACCCAACGTTCTTAGGTTCAGCTACGTGTCGAGCCCAAATAAACATAAATCTAGTAATTTATTAGAGATAACATCTTTAAGTTCAATTACATATTGAGCCTAAGTACATATAGGTTACTAAACCTCACTAAAATGGACTATTTTGCAGGTTTTAATTCTTCTACCATCAACCATCTACTTTGTGAGCTCTAAAGAAGGGATATTAACGTGAACATGTGATTACCCACTATCCAACCAATTAAAAACCTTATTTCTGAAAACATTAAATTTTGAAACATTATATATATAAAGTTTAAGTAATAAAGGTCAAATTTCAAATAGTTTGATGAGGGTCTTGAGAGATTTTTTTAATGGGAGCAACTCATTGATGTGGAATGTGTTGATGAATATGTATAGCAAGGCTAGGAATACAAAAAAGACATCTAATCTTTTTAAAGTTATCATATAGAATGATATTGTTTCTTAGAGTACTTTAATTGATGGGTTTTAAAAAAATAAGAAATTAGATCAAGCTATAAAGCTTTTTGATTTGCTAAAGAAGAGTATGGTTTTGAGACAACAATGGTTGATGTGTTTCCCTAGAATGAAGACTATGAAAAGAGTTGTCTATGTTTTTTAAAATGTTAGAAAAAAGGTAAGGCTAAATGTTTTTACCATTATTTCTATTCTTTCTGCTTGTGAAAAGATTAATGCCCTTAAAACTAGTTTGTGAATACATATATATATCATAGATAATGTTTTCCAATTGACTAGAGCTCTCGGGATTGCCTTAATGGATATGTATGCGTAATATAGGAATACTAAATCTGTGTATGAGTTGTTTGGAGTGACAAAATAGAAGGGTATTTTGATTTGGACTATTGTGATATAGGGTTAGGCAATCCATAGATATTTTGAACATGCAATTATTTGCTTTAAACATATGATTTTTGCAAGTATGACTTTTCTTTTAATGTAATTCCTTGATTTTTTTTTAAAACTTTAATCTTATTCAATTGTTTTGCAATTCTTAAATAAACTTAATCTTGTAATATTTGCATGTATAAAACCAGATGAGTTGTATTTCTCACTTTATTAATTGCTTGCAACCATTTTGTCCAAATAGATATTGGACTTTACTATTGGGTTTCTTGAAAGATATATATATATATATATATATATATATATATATAATGAAAATAATAAATTTAAACTCTTTTAAAGCCTTAAGGATCTTATTAAATAGATTTAGAGTTACTTAAAATTTATACAAATACTACTTGAAGATCAAATGTTCCTTTTTGCTTTAAATAATTGCTTTAATGTTAAGTTATCACAAACCATAAGCTGCCCAATTGTTTTACTTCTAACGATAATCCACAAGAACCACTAGTAAAAATCTCTTTAATCCTTTTAGAATAAATGGATTGGTACACTTTTGAGTACTATATCTTTTCTTTTATGTTTTAGGTATTTATATGACAAACATAATTTTTTTTTTTATATTTACTGTATATAAAATAAGAGACATATTATTTTATTTAAATGATAAAATATCATTTTTTTCTTAAATAATATAACATATATTATTTTAGGATAATTTAGAAATCTATTCAATCGAATCCCTACTTGATTTTTTTTCAAGTCTAGAATTGTAATCCTATATATTAATTACATTCTAGTTCTTAATTTCTAAAACTTCTTTATAATCTGGTCACAATTATTTAATTATCCCATTTTAATTTCTAATCAATGGTTTTGTGTGTATAACATATTAGATTCCTAATAAGTTGATCTATATAGAAATCACAATCCTAAATAAAATAGAATTAAATACATTATATAATTTAATTTATTATCAATTCAATAATTAATTGATTTATATTTGAAGCATGATCCTCTAAATATAAGAAAAATTATAAGTGATTTGACTTAGGCTTTCAATGAGTAGTTTTTCAGTATAATTATTATTCATTTATGAATAATGTTCTCATTTAGACACTATAGCATGAAATATATTTGCTTTATTAAATCATTTTTATTCTTAACACTGTAGTCATTGATTCTTTGGATAAGACTTAAAACTTTTTTCCAATCTCATTCCACATTAACTAATGATTTCACAATCAATACTATTTGAGAACATATAAAATATTTTTTATAATTTACCTAGGGTGATGAATCCTTTCTTTATTACTCAAATACATTCGTATAGTTTATACTATACCTAATATGTTCTTATTTGTTACCTTTGATTAGAACATCATGTAGTCAAGATCAAAGCATAACACTCCTTATATAAGATAGCTTAATGATTTCAAATCTAAGAATCATTTACATAACTATCAGATGAACCTTTCCATATACATAGATAATATCTTCCTATAAAATTCTCATGTATGCTAGTTTAGTGTACATGTCATTTTACAAGTACCTACATATTAGTTTTAGATATCTTTCATACCTTAACTTGTGAGAGCAACTACTTTCTTTTTTAAAAGAAAGAACTTAATATATATCATTCTCAATAGTTATACTTAATTTCCATTCTTAATAAAATATTAGTCAAGAATATTTAGAAATAATATTTTGACGCTATAGAAATATCATAATTATAGTAACTTTATTACTTTATTTGCAAAGTATTTTTGTCTCATCAATGATATCTTTACTCTAAATCCATTAACCAAACATTAGATTTATTAATCAAATATAAATGAATATTAAAGATAAAGAAAATATTTATTAATAATAAATATATTTTACATGAATAAAATTAGTGTTATATGTAACCTATTCGGTTTTTCAAAACACATATACGCATAAAAAAATGATAAATTTAAAAAACAATTGGGAGCCTCAAGATCTTGTTAGATGGATTTATAGTTGTTTAAGATTTATATGAAGATTATCTAAAAATCAAATGTTTTTTTTTTGCTTTGAATAATTATTTCAAGACTGAGTTATCGCAAACTACAAATCGTTCAAGTATCTGACCTCTAACAGTAATCCATACAATCCATAAGTGAAAAATCTCTTAAATGCTTTTAGGAGAGAGTTATTGCTATGTTTTTTTAGTATTACTTTTCTTTTTTTTCAAGTATTTTGTACTGTTATATTTATTATACATAAAATAAGAAGCATAACATTCTATTTATAGAAAAATCTAAAAACCCTATAAATGATTAAATATCAATTTTCCCCTAAATAATATATATATATATATATATATATATATATATTATTTCAAGAAAATTTTTAAAATTTATTCAATCAAGTTTAAACTTAATTTTTCTAGACCTAGAATTATAATTCCCTATATAAATTATATTTTAATTATTAATTTCTAAAACTTATTTACAATCAAGTTATACTTGATAAATTATCCCGATTTAATTTCTGACCAATGGTTCTTATGTTGTGACCCATTTGGTTCCCTAATAAGTTAGCTCAAATATACACCATAATTTTATGTAAAATAGGATTAAATAAATTTATTTATTATTAATACAACATTTGATTAATTTATATTTGAAGATCAAATATAACTTCTGACAACCTATCATGATTTTTTAAATATTAAAAAAGTTATAAGTGGTTTAACTTAATTTTTTAATGACTAGTTTTCTAGTTTAATTATTATCCATTCATTAATAATATTTCAATTTAAATTTGACAATATGATGTGTGTTTATTTTGTCAAATCTTGTTTGCTCTCAACACTATAGTCATTGGTTATTTGAATAAAATTCAAAACTCTTTTCAAATCTCATATCACCTTATTGCAATCAATATTATTTGAGTACAAATAAAATATTTTCTCTAATTCATCTAAGATGATAAATCATCTTTTGATTACTCAAATATTTTCATATATTTCATATTATACCAAATATTTTTTAATTTGTTACCTTTGATTAGAACAATGTACAATAGGATTAAAGAATAACATTATCTATATAAGATAATTTAATGATCATAAATTTAAAGATCATTTGTACAACAGTCATGTTAGCCTTTTCATAAATATATATGATCTCTTTAAATAACATTCTCATGAGAGTCACTTTAGTATATATAATATTTTTATCTCAAGAACTTTATCCTTGTTCTATATTTATTAATCAAATATTTAATTAATATTAAAATTAAATAAATTTTTTTATTAAAATTAAATATATTTCTATAAATAAAATTAATAGCTTATATAACCAACCGATTGCTTATAAAACCTATACACCAACGTAAACAACCGGTTAGTCAAAAAGACATATTTACTAACATTAACTTCTTCTACAACATGGAGTTTGATTACTGCATATTATTGATATGTTATGCAGGGCTGGTCAGCTTAAAGAAGCCTTTAGATTCATTGAATCCATGCCAACGGATCCTTATGTTGTGATACGGAGAGCACTCTTTTGTTCTTGCAGGGCTCCGAAGAAGACCAAAATGGTAGAATTAGCCTCACAAAATCTCCCGGAGATTGAACCAACTGCACATAGTTGGAGCTAAGTCTTCTTGACAAATGCTTATGCTGCAGTAGGCTGATGGGAAGATTGTTGAAGTAAACTCAATCCAGAAGGTCAAGGAAGACAGCCACCAACTGTCACCGACCAGCCACCAGCCGCCAGCCGCTTTCACACCGTCGGCCACAACCGCCTTCACACTTGAAGGTTGAATTTTCTTGTTTTGATTTCGTGTATAAATAGATAGCTAAGCTTATGCAATTATGTGTGGAGAGATTGAGAGAAACACTAGAGAGAAAGAGAGAAAGAAAGAGGGGTTGTTATTGTAAGCTTGTTGTTCTTGAAATAAAAGAGTGTGTTTTATCCCCTCCGAGTGTTTCAAAGCCACCACAAGTGGTTTCTCCCACCAACAATTGGTATCAGAGCCTCGTTCGTCAGAAAACAGAGGTATTTTTGGGAAATATTCAAATTTTCAAAGTTGTCAAAAACAAGTTTTGATCATTCCAAAGTGTAGAGCTCATCAATACGAACTCAACAGTGCAAAAATCAGATCAATCGGAGCACGGGGTGGACCACACTCTCCGTCTGAAGTTTCAGCACTGTATCCCACGCGCCCCGAGGAAAAAGACGAGTGAGCCACACGCGCGTCATATTTGAGTCGCGCCGAGCCAAGCCTCAAGCTGAGCCGCGAGCCATATTTCGAAGCCGAGCCGAGATCCAAGTCATATTCCGAAGCCAAGCCAAGCTCCGAGCCATATTCTAAAGTCAAAGTCAAAAAGAATATTCCTTGGAATATTCCCGGTTCAACCCAGCAAACCACCCGAATTGGTTTTTAGACCGGTTCGCCCCATTTTAGACCCGTTTTCTACAAAGTCAGACTGGTTCCCTACTATTTGGACCATTTCGGATCCATCTACGGTGTCGGTTTTGCCAAATTCAACTCCCAAAAGGTGATATAGTCATTTAAAGAGCAAAATGACTACTGAAAATGCACAAACACTCATCCCGAAGCTAACCAAAGACAACTATGATAGTTGGTGCATCAGATTGAAGGCATTACTTGGTTCACAATAGTGTATAGATATTGTGCAATATGGTTATGATGAACCAGAGTCCAAAGAATCAGAAGATGCTTTACCAGAGGTACAGAAGCAAGTCCTCAAAGCCAATAGAAAGAAAGACAATAAAACAAAGACCATCATTTATCAAGGTCTCGATGAAGCGACATTTGAAATCATTGCTTCCACAGAAACATCAAAAGAAATATGGGAGGCTCTCCAACAAAAATACAAAGGTGCTGACAGAATAAAGAAGATTCGTCTCCAATCTTTACGAGGTGAATTTGAATTATTACAAATGAAGTCCTTAGAATCCATTTCTGATTATCACACAAGAATTATGGTGATAGTCAATCAGATGAGAAGAAATGGAGAAGCCCTTTCAGATGCTCGAATTACTGAGAAAATTTTGAGATCCCTAGATCCAAAATTTGATTTTGTTGTTGTCGCTATTGAAGAGTCCAAAGAAGTGGACAAGTTAACAGTGGAAGAACTTATGAGTTCTTTGCAAGCTCATGAGCAGAAGATTGTAAAAAGAAATGGAGATAAGGCAATTGAGCATGCCTTACAAGCAAAGTTGTCTCTCAAAGACAGATATGAGCAAGGGGAGACTTCAACAAATGGATAAACCACTCGAGGAAGAAGTCAACAAACACGAGGAGGATTTCAACAATTTCAAGACAGAGGTTCTTGGAATACAGGTTTTAGAGGAAAAGGTGGTAAAAACACCACTAGAGGAGGTCGAGGACAACAAGCATTCACTCCTAGAGGAAGAGGAGGCGGTTACAATAACCGTGACAAGAGGAATATTCAGTGTTATAATTGCAATCAATTTGGGCACTATAGCACTAAATGTCAAAAGAAAGCTCCACTAGAGATACGTGAGCGAGTCAACTATGCAGAAGAGGATGTCAACAGTAGAGGAGCAGTTGTATTATTTGTCCAACAAGGACTTGACAAGAATCAAGAGAATATTTGGTATCTTGATTCTGGAGCCAGCAATCACATGTGTGGCCAACGAGATTTATTTGGTGATCTAGATGAGACCATACAAGGTTTCGTCACCTTTGGAGATACCTCAAAAGTTCCATTCAAAGGTAAAGGAAACATCCCAATCAAGTTGAAGAATGGCGATCAAAGCTACATCGCCGATGTCTATTATGTCCCAGACATAAAACAGGGAGGTTAATTGTACAAATTATAAACAACAATTATAAAACAACAATAACAACAACAACAATAGTAATAATAATAATAATAATAATAATAATAATAATAATAATAAAGAAAGAGAAGAAGAAGAAGATGATGAGAACTTGGAGATGGAAAATTAATGTAAGGATTAAACAATAATAATAACAAATGTCAAGGTTAGAGGTTCCACTAATGGTATATCAAACAAGTATAGTATAAACTCTTATTATTGAATTGGAAACCACACACAAAGGAGGTTCCAATCAGATTATATATTGTTAACATGATTACATTAGTCATCTTATTCAATTAAAGCTAATACTTGTAAATCTCGTCAAGCATTCATGATTATAACTTATGTTAACAACAAATCAAGTTCCTTTCATAGCTCAGGTGTCGGTTATACCATACATTATGGGCTATGAAAGTGCCAAGCATTTGTTGTACCAAGTGTTATACAACATAAATCAAGATTAGTCATTTAACAAGCAAAGTATTAAAGAGTGAACAAGATAACAAATATAAAACATGTTAGTATCAAACATTAAAGTCCATATTAAGTTTACACTATACTTATTCTTACACCATTAGTGTAACCTTTTCACCTTGACATAACTAACTTAGCTAGACATAATGAAAGAAAGCAAAATAGATAAACAAAATAAGAACATAAAAGTTAACTAAGTAAAGGAAAGGAAATGAAAGGCATAAACTTAATATTAATGAAAGCAAAGCATAAACATTACAAAAAATACAAAGAGAGAAAGGAAGAGCATGATCTTGATCTGAACACCAAGATGCCTAAATGCATGGCAAATGCCTCCTTTTATAGGCCAAAATTGGGAACTATTGATTTGATGACTAATTGATAAGTGGGTGGCCAACTTTTGACTTGGTGACAATCCTTATCTTCTCTTGTCTGCCCAAAACGTCATTGATAACGTCAAAATTGGAGCCAGTTGCAAACATGAAAGTTGTAGGCAATTGTCTCATCTTTCTTGTGTAAAAAATGCAGCTCATTTGGACTTCTAGAACTCCAGATATGGCCAAAATACTGAACAGTGCTCGGGCTAGAAGACAGATTCGGGCTTCTTTGTTGTTGCTACAATTTGGACTTGATAATGGCCTTTGTAGATCTTGGGCTTCATATGAAAGTTGTAGGCCTATGTCTTACCTTTCCATCCATATAAATTGGACCTAAATCTGAGATCTGTAGCTCAAGATATGACCCAATTACCGAACAGTGTTCCGGTTTGGATTGTACCGACATCTCTTTTCTAAGTTTGGCCATCTCTTTATCCTTGCAATTTAAGTTCTTCAAGTCATCAATCAATCCTTTCATTTATGTGATAGGCCTGCATTAAAAATAGACATTTACCATAAATTATAGGTATCTTATATTATTAGATACATTATTATAAAACATATTTAAGTTAAGGAGTTATTGATACTTCAAGTGCAAAATGATGATATAAAACCATGATAAAAATGCACTTTTAAGTACTAATCACTGATCAAGGTGGAGAATATACAGCAAATGACTTTGAAGCCTTTTGTACACAACAAGGCATCAAACATCAAACAACACCAGCTTATACACCACAGCTGAATGGTGTAGCTGAGAGAAAGAATCAAACAATTCTTGATATGGCAAGAAGTCTACTCAAAGCAAAGAAGCTGCCCAAGCAATACTGGGCTGAAGCTGTATCATGTGCAGTATATTTGCTGAATCGCTGCCCAACCAGAAGTTTGCAAGCTATCACTCCACAAGGAACCGTTGCCCAACCAGAAGTTTGCAAGCTGTCACTCCACAAGAAGCATGGAGTGATCACAAACCAAGTGTTACTCATCTTCGAGTCTTTGGTTGTGTGGCATATGCAAAGATCCCAGATGCAAGAAGGACCAAACTTGATGATAAAAGTGAGAAATGCATCTTTGTCGGATATGGTGAGAGAAGGTTGGGATACAAGCTATATAATCCCATCACCAAGAAGGTAATTATGAGTAGAAATGTTATATTTGAAGAAGATAAAATTTGGCAATGGAATGATGACCAAGAAGCAGTCAAATGGATCAACATTGATTTGATCCTTGAAGACGAAGAAGTACCAACAGTACTTGCAGAAGATCCGATAGTACCAGAAGATGAGCCACAAAGTCCGGTACACAGATTTCCTGTATTCAACAGGAGAAACACACCAGAATCATCATCAACACCATCATCAGCAGAACCATCATCAACATCCTCATCAGAAGGACCAAGAAAGATGAGAAATCTAGATGAGTTGTACGATGCCACTCAAGTCATGGAAGATACAACTTTGTTTTGTTTCTTTACCTATAAAACAAAGAAGAATGCAAAAGAAGAAGTGCAAAAATACAAAGCCATTGAAGGAAGAAACATTTATCAGAATGAAGTTCATGCTTGGCATGACATCCCTCGATTGAGTTTAAGGGGGAGATTTGTTGAAGTAAACTCAATCCAGAAGGTCAAGGAAGGCAGCCACCAGCTGTCACCGCCCAGCCACCAACCGACCAGCCACCAGCCGCCAGCTGCATGCCGCCAGCCACCAGCCGCTTTCACACCGTCGGCCACAACCACCTTCACACTTGAAGGTTGAATTTTCTTGTTTTGATTTCGTGTATAAATAGATAGTTAAGCTTATGCAATTATGTGTGGAGAGATTGAGAGAAACACTAGAGAGAAAGAGAGAAAGAAAGAGGGGTTGTTATTGTAAGCTTGTCATTATTGTAAGCTTGTTGTTCTTGAAATAAAAGAGTGTGTTTTATCCCTTCCGAGTGTTTCAAAACCACCACAAGTGGTTTCTCCCACCAACAAAGATGTGGAGAGAATTAGAGTTCTTATGCAGAATAGAGGTGTTCACAAAGATCCTGGATGGACTTACGTTGAGGTGGAGGGTCAAGTGCATCGTTTTGTATCTGGTGATCATACTTGCAAGGACGCAAAAGCAACACATCTGAAATTAGAACAATAGTGGCAGGAGCAGTGAGGATTACAGGTGGAACGGGATTTCATTTCTGTAATCAATCTTGAAAGAAGTTGTCCAAAGTATCCAGGTGCATGATAATTTAACCTCTCATCACCATGCAATTGTTCTGGATGTCAAGGTTCTGCTGCAACGTGATTGAGGAATTCGGCTTCAAGGAATGCTGTAAGAGGATTATTTGGCCAAGCTTAGTTCCATGCAACAGGAGTGGCTAATAGCATCGGACACCCTACCCCAAGGCATGAGAAGTGTCGTTAAATTCTTTAGGTGGCGGTTGATTTTCTCTCCTTGTTTCCCTTTAGTTTGCTACTGTATAAAAAAAAAGAAAGGCAATCTGAAAGAAAATGTATCTTCTGATATTTAACATTATTAATTACTCTATAACCTGACCATATTAGAAGCCAAGAACAACAGATTGTCTCCTGTCAATAGCTCTCAAGACTTTTGAACTAATTAGCAATATGGTTCAAGTGCTGCCGATTACTGTCATACTCTTCTTTTGTGCACAGTATGCGACTGATAACGCTATGTTTCTAACATAATGATCAAAAACCTATTCAAAGAAAAGGAAACTAAAAGGAAAAAGGAAATTATCTTGAAGTAAAAGACACGATGAGCAGATTCTGAGCGTCTCCCTTTACATCATGATAACGTGGGAGAGGAATTAAAGACCGAAAGGACACGCCTGCTTTTGTATCTCACATGATTTATGACTTGAAAAAGAGAGCCCAGAACCTTAAACTACCATCTATCATTGCTTGAATCGAAGTATAAATCAAGATCATGGCGCCACCCCACTTGTGTCTTTGGGAAAGTTGCAAGTATGCAAAACACATCAACCCTAAAAAAGTAGTAAAAAAAGTCTACCAAGTGCCTTGGAGTGCATGCTATCACACAGCGAACATAAGACCATCATGTGCTAATGATTATGAGGATGTTATTTATTTATTTATTTATTTATTTTTGCTATCTGATTTACTTTCAAAGTCCATCCATTTTCCTGCTGTGATAGCATTTTTACCAGAGTAATGCAACCAGGGTTTCTCCTAATTTCGTTGACCACTTTCTAATTTTTACCACATGTCGTAAAACAAATATCATAGTGATGCCTTCTCACAATGTACGTAGGGATAGCTAAGCACTAGCATTTTTTGATTGATAAGCTGCATGTTCTAAAAATCTAGGAAATCTAACAAAGTAGAATCTACTTCGCCGAGGCTCTTTTTTTTTTTTTTTAGCGTTAAAAATTATGTTTAGGTGGTTAAACGTTATATATATATAAAACTGAGTTGGGTAAAATAAATTGGTTTTATTTTAATTAAAAGATAAAAAAATAAGTAATGATAATAAATAGGCCAAATTAAAAAAAGATATTTTTGTGAAAAAACAAACAATATAGCTCACTAATCAACCTATTATATCCATAAAGACAAACTTATATAAAGAAAAAGGGACATAAGAGATCGAGTCGAGTTAATTCAATTAACATGATAAACTAATAACTTAAGGAATAGAAGGCGAGCCAACATGAATTAATTTGTCAAATTCACTATCTACATTATGAGATTGAAATAATTTAATAAAAAATAAAATATAAAAAATCACAAAGTTAAAAAAAAAATAAGTAAAAAAATAATAATGTCAACACGCATTAGAGTAGAAGCATTGTATTTGAAAAAATCCAAATGACATGGACACCCCCACATGCCAGAGAAAGCATCACATGAGGCCCAACCTTTATGTGTGTGCACATATGTGCATTTTGATCATTTTATTATGTTTTTTTTATATTTATATATTTGATCAAATATCAAAATTATTTCTCAGTTGAAATGATGATAATAAAAAAAACATTATGAAAATATAAAATTATCCTTCAATGTTAATTTTAAATTTCTTACTCCGAAGATATTTTTGTTGTTATATATTTTAAATATATATATATATAATCAATTTGATAACTACTAATAAATCTTATAAATAAATGTAAATGTCCTTAATAACCTGTGAAAGGACTTTTTAAGAACTTGTAAATTTAAATGCCCTTAATAAATCTTATTAAGAACTTGTAACTCTGAAGATGCCCTGTTTCTTTCATCGTGACATAAATCACCTAAATAACCCCCCCCCAAAAAAAAAAAAATATCATGATTTCTCCCTGCAGAAGAAGCTGGTGAGGTAGTTGATTGGAGCAAGTATTTGTAAATAATCTTATGATGTAGGCTTAAATAATTTTAATTTTCCTGGCTGCAAGTACCTTTTTATATGTTTAAATATTTTAATTGCAAGACAAGGAAAGGAAAGAAAAACAATAGCTGGTAGTGTTTTTAATTGCTCTGGGCTGCAATTGTGTGTTGTAGTTAACAATTTATTGTACATATACCAAATTCTAAATAATTAGTAATTGGAATAAATATATGCAGAGCATTTATCAAAGAGTATAATTAATTGAATTGCAATGCAGGGGCTTTTGTTGACTTTTCTCATTATTTAAAACAGTACAATGATGCATTTATTCCTTGGGTTAATTTTTTTTAATTGATGGTTTGGGGTGTTTTGATCCTTTTATCTTGGTTTTTTTTTGTTGTTGTCATATTTTAATTAAGGGTGCTTTGGTTTTTCTCTAAATAAAAAAATATTTTTTTAAAAAGTAATTGATATATTGTCATGTGAGCTGGGCAATATTTGCATCTTTCAACTAACATGTGTGATTTAAATCAGTATTTAAATATTGTCTTTCATGATAATATTGAAAGTGTCATGAATTTATTTTTTTTATGATCATGCATGTATCTAGAGAGAAGGAGCGATGGAGCTCCATTATACTCTTTCCTTTTCTTTTTTTTTTCTTTTTTCTCACTGATAAAATTAAAGGGTTTCTCGCCCATTTTTTATATATATAATTTAGTCCTTATTTCTTGAAATCCTATTTGTTTTGTTGTTTTATTTATTCAATTTTATCTTTTATTATTTAATTTAATTTAATTTTTATATCAAATTTGATCTTCATTTATTTGATAGTTATTTGTTTTTTATTATTTTTAATTGATTTTTTAAAATTTCATCTTTAAACATTTTATTTTAGTTTTTTATGTTAAATATAGTTCTTTTTTTTAATTTTATTATTTGAAATTTTATTGATTTATAATTTTAAATATAAATGGGTAGACATGAAACATGCATATATAAACTTAGCTAATTTTAAATAAAAGCATGCATTCCACTCATTATCCATGTAACTACTTAAAATGATGAGCAATATACTATTTACTTTTGAATCCAAAACTCATAATTCTCTTTTTAACTTTATTAATTCCTTTAAATTTTTTCATTCCCTTCATTACACATCACTTTTATTATTTCCATCATGTATCCATTTCTTTTCAGTTCAAGCTTTCATTGCTTCTTGGGACCTCACTACATTCTAATATTTACGTGGGGGCTTACCCCTCTAAGTCTTGCTTTTTTATTTCTTTAAAACACCTTTTCGTTGCTTGAGCATCTTTGTTTTACCAATAAAAAAAATCGCTGTGGCAAGCAGGCCCACAAATCTAGTAGCATCTAATATACTTATATTTCACATTATAGGATAAAATGTAATAATTTGTTTATTAAAAAAAAACACATGCACAATTAAACAAAATGTTTAACTTTTTTTTAGGTATTTGGGTTTGACATGTGTTAACCCATCTTTGATTATTTTTTATATTTAAAAAACTTAAAACTATGTCATTTTATTAAAATAAAAAAAAAAACACACAAAACAATATCATTTAAAAAAAAAAATTCCACTAATTCAATACAAGTTAAGTCCTAAGCTAGCAGATTATTATGTTGATCTATCATGCCAGGCTTTATGATTATAGGTCATAAAGTTAACCTATCAAATCAAGTAGGGTTAGTCATGTAATTATGAAAAACACATAAAATTAGTTATTTGACTCCTGCTCTGTCACAGGTCAGATATTTTTATTTTCTATAAAAAATTATATATGCAGGTTTTTTCAATGCATTTATATAGTTAAAAAATATGTTAAGTGCAAATTAAAAAGTTTATACATACATACAATCAAATAAATCAATAACTATGTATGCTAATAAAAAAAATTATTAACAATAATTAAAAATAAAATAAAAAAATCAAGAGACAAATATAAATTAAGATATTTAATCTCGTAAAATATGACATTTATCTGGTTTTGTGTTCCTAAATTTTGTTTATTAAAATATTTTTTTATTTAATTAAATGATAATTGAAATAGACACACATTAAATTGGTTGAATAAAAAAGAAAAATATTATGCAAGGTTGCATATATTAGAAATATTATCTAAAAATAAAAAAAAATTATTTTAAAAAATAAAGTTCATCTATACAAAAAGATAAAAAAAATTAAAATTATAGATGAATAAAAAAATTGCATTGAAAATTAAATACATATAAAATAATTTTTTTAAAAAATAGCTATCCAAAAAAGGTTAAATAAGAAAATATAAAAAATCATATATGGGTGATATTAATTGAAACATAAATTTAAAAATTATTTAAAAAAACACATATTAAAAAAAGATAAGAAAAATAGCAAAATTAGATAATAATAATAATGATAACCTTAGTGTTATGGCTTAACTTATCAATTTGTTTTCTCTTATATATAGATAAAGGAAAAAACATAAGTATTTCGGCTTAACTTATCAACCGAGTTAAATTATTTATTTCTCTTAAATTTATACTTAATCAAAAGAGGGCAAAAAAAAGAAAGCTTAGATGCGTGGGTCTATAACCTAAAGTGTGCTAGGTCATTGCAAGAAGAAGCCTAGACGTGTGAGTTGGCCTTCAAGCTTGTGCTCATGAACTTGGTCTTGATTTTATTTTTAAATAGACAGATAACATGTCATGTGCGAACCCAAAAAAATTGAAGCAGCGCCTATTTTGTCTAAAAAATTAATTTTTAAATTATTTCAACTCAAAAAAACTTCATTAGCACTCTTGAAATACTTACAAACCAAATCAGGTTAAATTCATCTTTCTTGGTTTATATTTGATTTTTTCAAGTAACATTGAAGCTTTAAACAACTATTATTATAGCTTTAAACAAATACCATCAAGCCCCTGTCATCACTAGAATCTAGTGACTCCTCTCTCTAATTATAAACTAAAAAATAATATAAATAAATTTTTATATTAAAATTTTTATTTTTTAAATTAAGAGGATCTAAGTATATAATTTATGCTATTTTTAAAGTTTGAGAATCCAAATATATTTTTTCATAAAATCTTTGGCATATCATTCTATTTGATGTTTTTTTTTCCATTTCGGTCTCTTTTCTTCTAATTCCAACATTTTCTAAGAAATTAAAAGTAATTCAACTTTAATTAAGGTTAAATGTTCAAAATAAAACTTTAAAAATCAAAATAAATTATTAAAAAATACATGATATGCCTATAGTATTGTGTGAGTGTATAGAATGTGAGTGTATAAATAGTATAGAAAAAACCCACACCCTTAGTGTTTATATAAATATAATATAATTATCTAAATAAAAATTGATTACATTGTTTTTTTCTTAGAAAACTATCAATAAGACCCCGTTAGATAGTGGAGAAAGGCTTTTTCCAAAAAGTTCCATAACTGAATTGTGAAATCCATTATAGATGGGGGTCTGATTTGTAGTTATCCCTTCATTTTATCTTCCTATAGAAAAAATAGCATGAAGCTAGCTGGTCCTGTCCGATTGCTCCTTCACGAGCCTTCCCTAAGCCCTCTGTCACTCAAGAACCACCCGTTTGACCCTGTTCCTTCCTTCCTCGAATGGAAAAGAAGAAACTATAATCGATCTAAAGATTAAAAATTAAAGAAAATTCTAAAAAAACTCCCCCTTTGGAATTAAAATGGTGAAGAAAAAGGTACCAGATTGGCTCAACAGCTCTCTCTGGTCCTCCACGACCACCACCTCCTCCTACTACGACACCAATCACTTCGACCACCACTCATCCACCTCCGCCTCAACCCCAATCGATCCACCGCTACCTTCTGCCGCCACCAGAGACGAACAACAGCATCCGCCTCGTCATCATCATAATTATCATCCGCGAAAACCTGACATCAAAGAAGATAAGCACTCAAAAAGCAGCATCGTTAACGACAACATCAGTAATAATAGTAGTAATTCTATTATTAATAATAAAATAGAAAATCGAAAAGCTGATAATACTGAGAGCTCTGCGGATGATATTTCAAATCAGGCTCTTCTTTTGACCGAGGTTAGTTCAAGTTTTTCTTCCTTCCTCCCCTCCCCTTTTTAATTTTTGAGTTTCTATTTAAAGCTGCGTTGTTTTGCTGATGTAGTTATCAAGGAAGGTGATAAATATGGGGGAATTAAGGAGGATAGCTTCTCAAGGGATACCTGATTGTGCTGGTATTCGTTCCACGGTTTGGAAGGTAATTTAAATTAAATAAAAAACATTGGTTGTTGAGAGAATTAGGGGATGTTGAAGTAACATACTCTCGTTCCTCTTGTTGAATGGAGCGAGTGTCTTGCATGTTGATTTGGGTTAGCGGGCTAAGTCTGAATTTAAGTTTACTGATTGTGTATGGCAGCTCTTGTTGGGGTATTTACCACCTGATCGTTCGCTTTGGTCGTCTGAATTGGCTAAGAAGAGATCTCAGTACAAGCGATTTAAAGAAGAGCTTTTGATGAATCCTGTAAGTTAAATAACAGAAATTTTAATGCCTTATTTGGTTAATCATTTATTGGGAAAATAAAACAATAGTAAAGGTTATAAAACATAGTGTGGTGTGTTTGTTATCCAATCTGTTGCTGGTTTTTTATTCATGATTTTTTATGGTGTTTGCATTCTTATATAATGGATTTTTTGGAAAGTTCTCACAAATTTGACAGGATTGGAAATTGTTTACATTGTGAAGAGGTCGGAAAAATGTTATATTCCATCCTGGATGTATGTTTTCATGAATTGAGCTAGATTAACTTAGGCTGTTATATGTAAGATTGTGAGCTAATGGACCGGTGAAGTCTTTTTTCACAATAAGGATGTGCTGCTGCCTTCAGTTTAATGTTCTAATTCTTGTCAAAGGTTCTGGAATTCTGAATGTTTTTGTGGCTAGTTAGTCAGAAATAACAAGGAGGTTGGAGAAAACGATGGGTTTTGACAATGATGATGCAAAATCTGAAAGCCGTTGTGTCCTCGCAAGATCAAAGATAACTCATGGGGAGCATCCTTTGAGCCTTGGGAAGAGCAGCATTTGGAATAAATTCTTTCAGGTATGAAACCAAGTGCTTCATGGCACAAATGCTTGAGACATTGGATATTTTCTGTTCTATTGTGCCTTTATTGGATTAGTTATTGTAGCTTTTCTCATGGATTAGCTAGTGCAGTTCTGTTAAAGAATCTGCATCAGTATGGAGCCTTTTTCAGGAACTTTGAGAAGGGAAAATGAAATGAGCAGAAGTATTGGATTTGTACTCGAAAGGTCTTTGTTTTGAACTTTGAACAAAAAAAATGTTAGAACAAATACGAAAGTAAAGTAAATGATGCCTTGCCTGTTATTCTTTGAGATGTCATGGGAATATGATTTAGTACCATTCCACATCATGACAGCTAGTGTTCACATACAGAGAATGCCCCCTGTTGATATGGTTTGGTTTTGCAAGTATGAAGTGCGTGTGTATGATCTGATATGCATCGTGATAATAGCTCGTTGCCCATTTCCATGATATTTTTGTCTGCTTGAAGTGATATTTCAACACCATGTGCTTTTGCGAAACAATATACTAATATTTGCACCATATGTCTAACATATGCATCTCCAAACCTTGGCATTTTGTAGGACTCAGAGATTATAGAGCAGATTGATCGAGATGTAAAACGTACTCACCCTGACATGCACTTCTTTTCTGGGGACTCATCATTTGCAAAGTCCAATCAGGTGTTCTCTTGTTTTTTTCCTTTGCTTTTGTTCCTGATATTGGTATTAACTTAAATGCAGTTGTGCCAACCTATTCATGCCTATAATGTTCAGGAGGCTTTGAGAAACATACTGATTGTATTTGCAAAGTTAAATCCGGGAATACGATATGTTCAAGGGATGAACGAAATTTTGGCACCTCTATTTTATGTGTTCAAAAATGATCCTGATGAGGAAATGGAGGTAAGTACGTGCTATTGCTTTCTTTTTTGTTAGAATAATATTTCATTATCCAATTCTATGTACACGTCAGTGGAAATGGTGAATGATAGAAAGTCTCCATGATTTAATACATGAAATGCCAGTGTTATTTGGAGATGCATAATTTAATGCATCAATAACACTTCCATCAATTCTATGTACATTTACATCTCTAGGCAGTGGCATAATCTTGATCCACCAATGAATTTTTAGAAGAAGACAGTTGCATAGCAATAATTGTGGGAGCATGCATCTCATCCACTGTCATCATTGATCCTGTGATTTGGTGTTAATGTCTTGTTTCAATTATCCTTTTTGGGTTTCATTTTATTTATCATTTCTTTTATTTAAGTTATGCAGGCCTGTGCAGAAGCAGACACATTTTTCTGCTTTGTTGAGTTATTGAGTGGATTCCGGGATCATTTCTGTCAGCAACTTGACAACAGTGTTGTGGGAATTCGTTCAGCTATTACAAGATTGTCGCATCTTCTGAAGGAGCATGATGAAGAACTTTGGCGTCATCTTGAGGTCACAACCAAAGTAAGACACTATCACAAAGTTATGTATTTATATTTCAGTTGCAATGTATCAAGGCATGGTTTGTCGCATATAGATTTTGTATTCTACTAGAAATTTGAAACAATAGTTTGATATATAAGAATGAAAACAGCTGACATGGGTTTGAGGCAGCCTTTTGAAATGGTAGAAGTTGGGTTTGTGCTTATAACTCACATCAGGTCTCATAAATTTAAACATTAAGCAACATTTATTTTTACTATAGATTAGTCATGAGGCATTTCACTGCAGGCTCTATTTTTTGGACAAGTCATTCTTCTGAATTTTGCTTGCTTCTTTTTTCTTAATAAATAAATAAATAACAGGTCAACCCCCAGTTTTATTCATTTCGGTGGATTACTCTCCTCTTGACTCAGGAGTTCAATTTCACAGATAGTATTCACATTTGGGACACACTTCTAAGTGACCCTGAGGGTCCTCAGGTAAATTCATTTCCTCTCTATTCTTTTCTTTGAATGTGGTTTTTAATAAATAGAACAAGGATGCCACCTTCTAAGGACCAAATTGTAGGTTTGAAGGAGCAAGCTCTCTAGACCTCTATCTTCCCGTAGGGTTCCTCTTTATATCATAATCCAGTCGAGTACTTTGAGGAACATTTTTATATCCATGGCTGGAATAGCTCAGGGCCTTCTGTGGTACATTCAAATTGTGCTGAAATTGTTGTGCCGATGAAAGACTGAAAATGCTGTAGGATGGCATACTTCTAGAACAATGGTGCCAGGTGTCCACCTTTTGGCGACAAGCCTAGACTCCAATATTGGACCACAATGATTCTAAAGACTATAAATATTGAAGAGGCTTGTTATTACAAGACAGAAGCGAGTGATGTGGAAATTCATCATTGATTGCAGAGCCTTGACTAAAACTATGGTGTCATGATCAGATTATACGATAAAGTCCGACAGAGATGGTTATTTAGAAGCAGTGGTATTGCATATGTTAGGTGTTGAATGTACGTTAGTGGAACAACTTGCTTGAATGTTTATTTTGACCAGTTATGTAGTGGAATACAATGTGCATCATTTCCCCTGTCCCGTTACTTGGTTGAAATTTTGGGATTTGAACATTGTCAAATCCAACAAATTAACACTTCACATTTGCAGGAAACTTTGCTGAGGGTATGTTGTGCAATGCTGATTCTCGTTCGGAGGCGTTTGCTAGCTGGGGATTTCACTTCTATTCTCAAGCTACTTCAGCACTACCCCCCAACAAGCATTAGTCATTTGCTCTATGTCGCAGGCAAGTTGCATGGTCAACCGTCACACTAATTATTTTTAGACACTTAATTTTGTTGCCCTTCCTCGTTTTTGTTTGAGGTTGTAGTGTTTGTAAATAAATGTTGGTTGAAGGTAACAGGTAACTGATAAGGAGATGCTCCTTTGTCTCTTAGATTTGTCATGGTGGTGGTAGAGAGCTATGTTTCTGTATTCGATCTTCTGTAGGTCATGTATTCTTTCGACTTGGCATAAATACAGAAATGTCATTTACAGGATGATAGAGATGCTGTCGTTTACAGGCTGGTAAATATGCTGTTGGCTATCTGTGTATGCAGTTTATTGTTTTCACTGTACTAATTAAGGAAGCTAAAGAGCGTGGCTTGAACTCACTGGGTCTCACCTGTAACTGAGCATCCATTTTTCACCGTTTAGGCAAGCCTCAATATTTACCCATCACCCTTTTTGGTAGGCAAATAATCACATGAACAGCACCTTTGTAACGCTATAATGAGTGTATCTTCTTTTTTATATATAAAAAATATGCTTTTTGTAAGAGAGATTGCTTAGGATATGCTAAGCTTGAATTCAATACGTCTCACTTTGAACTGAACAATCATTACCTTTCTGCTTACAAGAGCATGCATGTTTAGGACTTGCAAAAAACCCATATCAGAGGCATCGAACAAAACAATTACAAGAGCTAGAATAAAGAAAACTTTTAAGAGATACTGAATAGGCTTGTTTTGAAGATATAAAGTAGGATGAATCTAGAAGAGCTTGGGATGCCGAGGGAGTATAAAAGATAGCATCTTACTCATCTAATCCAAGTCCAAGAAGAGTGAGCTCAATCAAAACGTATAAAGCAAGATGAATTTAGAAGAGCTTGGAATGTCTAGGGAGCATGGATAGCATCTAACTCATCTAATCCAAGTTCAAGAAAAGTCCAATTCATGTGGATCAAAAGGTTGTCAATAATTCTTTTAGTTTTAGAAAGGAAACTAGATTGATAGTTGTAAAAAAGAACAATAAATATGAAAATCCAAGGCAAACTTCGCTATGGCTAGATTGCCAGTAATTACTCACAGCAAGAAAAATGTTGTACATTCAATCAGACGTCTTCCAGTGTATTAGCAAGTGTAAATGAATACAAGCTGCAAAAATCAATCAGATTCATGTACTTGACTAGTATATTTGTAGATAATGTGCCTTCTTCCTCCCTGTAATGAATCATTGTCATTTAAACCTGAGTAGCATGAACCTGCAGCATCCAATAGATTTTACATGGATTGGTAAGCTGATCTCTGGAAAGAGGGGAACCAAGAATCAGCTATCATCTGATATCCTGAGATCCTGAAATATAGGATGAAAAGGGAGACATCTATATACAAGATAATAAGAATGAAAAACTCAAATGAAATGAATCAGCAATACTCTTTTCTCATGCACGAAGTAATCTGATAGATAGAAGATATGAGATGAAGCACAACAATAATTGCGAAACTTCAAGGTAACAGATAGATAATAATCTAAGATATAAAATTACCTGAAAGACTCAATATAGTTGCTGGACCCCTAGCTCCAATTTGTAGTACAGTACTGGGGAAGTAAATAACTACTAAAAATATACAAGACAGCTCCTATCTTTCTGCCAAGGATATTGTTGAATCTGATCGGTTGTATTGTTCCACGTCGATGTTTTCACTCACTAATTGGCTATGCAAATTTTGCATGACATTCTCTGATGGGCATTTATGAGCAGGATTCTGTGTTTCCATTTGACAAAAACATTCCGGCCAAGAATTCGTATAAAATGACTCGGGTGAGATCCGTTTGTGGGGGCCACCAAAGTTTGTTTTGAGCATAACATGCCTAACAGCTTCTTCAAAACCAGCTGTCCTTCCATTCTCTCGAGCAATAAAAACTGGGGCAAGGCCTTTCCTGTCAGGTCTAATATTTGTTCGAAAGCCATAATACAGACGGTGACCCAGGAGATTGTTGGCAAAGTTGCTTGGTCCATCATAAGTTGGCATAAATATGTCAGCAAGAAGACAAACCATGTAATCCACAGCAGATCCTATCAATCCCTGAGAGTTCGTAGCCAGTTCCTCACTGGCATCAACAGAACTGTGATTCTCAAGGCGAGGGAATAGGGCCCTAAATGGTGTCATAAACCGCTCTCCACCAAACAGTTCGCCAGCTGCTAGGTATATCCTGGTGGAATTGTTGAACCCCATGGCACGTAAGATAAGACCAACCTACAGCAAGAGGCATCACAATAGTATTAATTCTTCATATGTGGTAGTAAGTTCAATGCTGGCATAGTTGATAACCAACTGACTGAAAAATGCATGGGCATTTGAACAGAAGATCACCTCTTCTGGAGTTAGTGGACATTTTCCAATGGCCCTTCTTTCTTTATAAATGAGTGTTTTATCAGCAAAATTTTCCTTCCGATACTTTTTCAATATTTTTTGTTCTGCAGAGGTAAATATGTCAAAGCACCTGCACATCATTCATATCCAAGGCAATCAGAATTCAGAATGACATCATTATGTTTTTCATATTTGGAATGTCTTCCAATTAATTCTATGAATCCCAACCCAAAGCAGACAGATAAAGTCCTAAAAATGTGAAAAGGAAGATCTTTAAGATATACAAAAGTAGAGTTTCCATGTAGATGAAAACAGAACTATATCTAAATCAGTAGAATGGCTCACAAAAGGAATAAAACTCTACAAATACCATGGGGGTAGAAGCTGGTTGATCAAAACCATGACTGGGTTGTAAGAATAGTTCATGGAGAAAGATTAGAATCGCCACATAAAAATCCACAGGCACAGACTAAACAAATATGTCAACGCAAAAAACACCAAAAAGCCCACTTTGATGGAAAAAATGATGGAAAACAATCACAAATTGAAAGGAAAACTACAGAAGGTCCTTTTTATTAGCAGTTACAGAATTCCAGGAAAATTGTCAGGAATCTGCACATTTCAATTTTTTCATCCATGTATCCAAGTTCAGTTATCTGGTAAGCAGAAAAATCATCTTCAGAGTGCACTCCACAATTCACTAAAATACAGCACAAGCATGTCTAGATGCACTTGTTTACTAGGAGAAAATAATACTAATGCCCCTATAAATCTTCCCTATAACTGCTAAGAGAAAACACTCTTTAAATTACAGGATAGTGAAATTTGTGCATGTAGGTCAGTCCCTTCTAAAAATACATGCCAGCACTGATTATGTCAACAGCTACTGTAAAATAAATAGCTAAGTGCTTACCCAGCAAATGACAGCATGTCCATCTCAAAACGGAGGTGTATAGCCATGAAGTGACCTTGTGCGCGTAGTTTATCAACTATTGACTCACTTAACTTCATAATATGCGGTTTAAATCTTAAAGCATGATAGTTAACCCTGCACCTTAACCGTTGATACTCAGGGTTGTCAATTTCTTCAGCTAAACGATGTGAAAATGGACTTAGATAAATGGCTCCATGTTCCTTCATTTTCTTCAGAGCATCAATTGTATACCAACTAATGGGAGCATCTCTAGGGGGGCGCAACTGAGGCAAGGGAGAAAATTAAGGATGAAAAAAATGATAATATTTTCAGGACCTTCCGATGACTTAAAATGGCCTAAGCACAAAATTTTACAGATGAAACGGAATGACATGTTACTACAATTACCTGAAAAGCTTTAATCTTCTTGGTTTTCCCATTTTTATGAATTTCTGGAATTCTTTCCACAATTTGTACATCAAATCTCAGTGACTGGATAAAATGCTCAACATCATAGAGGCCATGAAATCCACTGTACATGGTAAAGATAATATGTAACAATTTAATTACAATTCTGAAAATTATACACTCAACAACGTAATATGTCTCAACTAGTTGATAAATTGAATCAGCAGAAAAATCACTTTGTGAATCCTGTTAAAAAGGTATAAGAATGACGGCATTTTAGAAGAAGCTCAAGCCGCAGCATCTTAAATGTTCAACATCATAGAGGTCATTACTACAACACTACAAAGCAAGAAAGAAATGTCAACCCAAGTGCAGAGGACTATAAAAATTACAAAGGAGATGCCAAATTAGGGGAAAAAAAAAGTAATCAAGTTTAACTAGCGAAAAAATTACACTAACAGGTCCCTTCAATATTCTTTCTTTAACGATAACTTTTAACAGATTCAACACAAAATGTTTCCAAAATGCTAGAAATAAGCAACAAATAGTTACCCAATATAAATGAATTCACGAATGGATGCTCTAAAAACACATACCTGTCATCATGCCAGAAGGAGTTTGCATCCAACTCAGGCAAAACAAGTGTCGCGTTCATGATTCTTGCAGCAAGAACAGCATTACAAATCTATATAACATCCAAGGTAGTATATATTAAGTCATTTAAAATAAATCCATTACACCAGGTATCACCATCATATAATACCTAACTTGGCTACATTCTACTCGTGTATATTTTTTTAAAATCTATCATAGTTATATATATACATAAAAACACACACACACACATTCCCTCTTGTAATCAAAGAAAATATATTTTCCTTCCATTTCCCAACACACTGAACAACCATGGAAGTAGATTCCGACAAGCTTACGCACCCAATTTACATTTTCAATAAAAAAAAAATAAAAATGCTTGGAAGATATGTATGAAAATATAACATTACTACAAGTTAAGAGAGTTATGCAAGAACGGATTACAAACCGCGCTTCTTTGCTGATTCAAACCGCCATTACAACGAACACGGAGATATCCATTGGTCTCCTTTGGAGGAGCTGCAGCCACAAAATAAAAGAGAAAAACATTTCTTCAACACAAACTCACATCATTACTATAGAAAATGGTATTTTGATAAAATGAAGAACACATACGTGGCCACTTAGATCGTGGAGCCGATGACGGCTTCCACCCACCCGAATTCGCACTTTTCCATAGTTCTTCTACACTTATCTGCTCCTCAAAAAAAAATATATATATACCAAAAAATAAATAAACATATTATGTTCAGAATTAAGTATACAAAATAAATAGAAAATGAAGTAAGGAAGGAACCTGAGATGGTGCGGTGGATCCGTTAGTGTTAGGAGTAAATGGAGCGGAGAGTAAAGAAAGAGAGCAGATCAAGAGAAAAAGGACTGCAATCGATAGTTTGGCTAATAATCCTCCTCCTCCTCCTTGCTTCCCGTGCTGCCTGTGGTGCCCTAATCTTCTCGCATATTTAAATTCAGAACTAAATTAAAATTAAAGAAAAAATTGATTGATTGAGTGATTGAGGTCTGTTTGATGTTTATGTAATTTACCTCCTCATCGATTGAATTGAAAGGATAATTGCAGATCAGATGGTTTCTTTTTTAATTATTTATAATTATTATAAGAGAAATGCGGAAGAAGAAAAAGGACGTTGTCCAGTGATGGCTTGAGAGAGCAGAGCAGATGTCGATTGGAGTATTTCTTTGATTTACGTGTGAACTTGGTTTGATTTTAAATCCTTTATTTACAAGTAATTTCTCAATTAATCACTTCCCTTGTTCAAAAAGATCTAGTAATTTCCCGATGGAGGGACCGATTTAGTGTGTGTGTGTGTGTCATAATGTATCTCCCCTTAGTAAAGTACTCGTGGTCCTATTTAGTAAACAATCAGAGCATTGGTTAATATTAATATTTTTAAAAACAATTTATGTATATATATATACATATATATATATATATATATCATAATGTATCTCCCCTTAGTAAAGTACTCATGTGGTCCTATTTAGTAAACAATCAGAGCATTGGTTAATATTAATATTTTAAAAAACAATTTAAATATAATTAAGAATATAAAAAATATTTTAATAATATTATTAAGCTTAATTAAGTAGATTAATTTTTAAACTTCCACTAAATTTTTTGTCAGATTTAAGTGTCTTGACTCTAATAATCATGTTAGGCTCAAGTTATTTGAATATAATATGTTTGTCAGATTCAAGTAAATATAGTTTGTGCATCTTTTTTACTTTAAAAATAATGTCAAAATACTAAAATACCCCTATTATTATAGAAAATTACACAAAAAAATATGAAAAAACAAAAACACCCTCGTATACAAAGTTTATTTTTTTTTCTTATCCAGAATATATATTTTAACTATTTAATAGTTTGTGCTAGGTTAAAAAATTTATAGGCAACAAGTTTTAATTTTGTTAACCTTGGAGTAAAATAGTATTTTTACTATGCAAATAATTGTGAAAAAACTATCATACTCCCACTCAAATGTTTAATAACCAATCAACCTATGAAAAATACTGAAATACCCTAATAACCAGAGCTTCAATTTTTTCATTCAAAGGGTAAAATAATAATTTAATTTTATATGAAAAGACAACATTAGCATCATATCAAGCTTTTAGAAATTGGAAAATTCATTGTGCAAGTCTAGCGGACTGTACCATGGTCTGTAGTACAGTTGCACAAGGTTGTCAAACCCAAGCACCTTGGGTTTGGGTGCTTGGGTTTGGCAACCATGTCTAATTTAACAAACAAAAAACAAAGATAATAATTATGCACTTTAGTTATCAGGAGAGAGAAAAGAAAAAAAATACAAACAATAGATCATCGATAGCAATCCAACCATTATCTGTCTACAAGCGTCATACCATGTGAAAGAAAGCACGACTATGCATCCAGTTAAACAATGGATAGCTAGATTTGGTCACCGAGGAGCGTAGTATACTCCTCTTTAATGACGTGAGCGTTGTCCATTCATTAGGGCATAAAAAACACGTGCCCATAGCTTTTTGATTAAAAAATAAAAAATAAAACATGAAAAATACTAAAACACCCTTTATAGTCCTTTTTATTATATAAAATATCTATATAAAAATACCAAAATACTTTCAAAGGCAAAGCTTCTTTTTTGTTTTTTCTGAGGCTAAAAGTGTTATTTTATTATACTTGAAAATTGAAAAAAATCTAAAATACCCTTGTCCATTCGTTTTTTTATCTTGGAGATAAAGATATTTTTATTGTTACGAATGTTGTGAAAATGCATGAAAACGCTTGGTCAACCGTTCTAATTTTTGTTGATTCTTGGGATAAAAGAGTAGTTTTATTATGTTAAAAAATTAGAAAAGATGCATTCACTCCCCCAAATAATCTTCTAATGACCACTAAGTTAGATGAAAAAATCCAAACATCTTTAAACCGAAAGCTTAAATTTATGTCACTAAAGGGTAATTCCATTATCGTAATTCATAGTAATTTATCTCTAGAGCTACAATGAAATCCTCATGCCATTTAATAGGCTACATTTCAATCCAATCAAGCATATTAAGAGGAAAATAAAAAAAAGGAAAAAAATTAAAAAGAGCAAATCTGAGAAAAAAAAATCTAGAGTAAACCCTGGCTAAATAGATAAATTTGCGACTAAGGTCAAAAGATTGAGATAACTCCACATAAATAAAACTGAAAAAAAAACATTAATAACAACTTCATAAATTTAAAGTATTGAAAGATGAAATTGAAAAAAATTTAGTTTGACAAAACATCTCAAAACAAAAAATATGAATCTAAAACAATAAAGATAAAGTATTAAACAAAAACAAAATAAGTGGATAATAAGATTGTTTTAAGTTAAGGGTGAAATTGAAATAGATCTTACATGAAATTGAAATAAATCTTACAATGTACAAAATAAATTAAAATATAAATCAAAAGAAAGAAGATCGAATATAAAGTACAAATAAAATAAGAGAAAGAATAACATTTCAATGAAGGGTGAAATCGAAAGCATATACCACTGGTCCATAATCATAAACCAGTGTTAAATAAGGTAATTCTCAACCAAAAAACAATAAATTAAAAGGAAACTTTTTTTATGTTTAGGGGTGAAAATCCCCAATAAATTAGCTTAAATCTCTGATGAAATAAAGCAATATATTAGTACGTGAAATGTTAGCCTCATGATAAATCGCATAAATCACTTATTGAGGAATAATAAAAAAATTCAAAAAAATACTTTTTTGACAAATAGTGAAAGTACTTGGTTATTTAGCTAAATATCATGTATGAAATGAAGTCTAAATTTGTTCGTGAGAATATTGACAGTCAACATAAACCCGTGTTAATCACGTAAGCTTTTAATTGAATATGATAAAAATTCAAAGGAAATTTTGTTAAGACTATGGTAAATTTTAAATAATCTATACTAAAACCAGATGAAGTAATAATAGGTTAGGTAACCATGTAATAGGTGGTCCAGTGGTAAGAGCTTAGGACCAAGGAGTTTGCTCTCCCTGTAATCTCAAGTTTGAGTCATGTGGTTGCTAATATGATGACCATTAGAGACTTACATGATTGTTAACTTTAAGGCCCATAGGATTAGTCGAGATGCATGCAAGCTGACCCAAATATCCATGTTAATAAAAAAGTGATAATAGGTTAGGCGGGTGAAAAATATTATCAATGAGTATGGGTTTTTACAAATTACATTTAATAAAGATGGCATTTTAGTAAATAAATGAAAAAAAATCTTCCTTTTTCTTTATAAGAAAAACCCACCAACTATAAGAAAGGAGAGAACTCCAAAATCCTTATCTCTTTTCTTAATTCTCTCATATTTCTCTACAAATTCAAGTGAGGGAGAGTGGCTATAAGTAAGGGTGTTCAAAAAAACCAAACAACCGAAAAAACTGAAAAAATAAAAAAATTAATCGAGAAAACTGAACTGAGATGAAAAACCGATTAAACCGATTTTTAAAACCATAAAATCTTGCCGATTTGATTCAATTTTGGTTTTAAATACTGCAATTAACCTAACCCTAACAAATTACCTCACCCTCCACTCTCCATCTCAAAACTGATAACACAAAAAGCCACCGCCCTCCACCCTCCATCTCAAAACTCAAAAGCTAAGACATCCACCCACATCTCCATCTCTTTAGCTTCTCTTTTTATTATTGCATAACATCTCCATCTCTTCTACGCAAGTCGAACAAAAACCCACATCTCCATCTCATTGGCTTCCCTTTTTATTTCTATGCATCATCTCCATCTCTTCTGTGTAACCCATATCTCCATTTCTTCTGTGCAAGCCAAACAAAAATCAATATCTCCATCTATTTGGCTTCTCTATTTATTTCTATGCAAGCTGTCGGGAAGATCTGGTTCGTTTTCTTGTTTAATAGGTCAAGGAGAATAGAGACAGTCAAAGTGCTTCTGGTTTTTAGTGTTGTTTTGCATTGACCTGCTGAGCACGCTAAAAAATAAATTCCATAGCAAAAACAAAAACTAATGATAATTTTAAATGTTTAACTTTAGATTGGTGGCCTAGTGAAAAGTGTGATTACAGCTAGTGCCTATAGGAGAAGGCTAGCCTCCTGAATCCAGTTTGTCCTTTTTTTTTTTTGTAAATTTCTTTACCAACAAATATTTTTATTAATCCGGATGCTAAAACTTTTAGGGCTTTGCCATATTTGCAGGATTTGAACAACAAGATTCTGGCTAAACCGAAAAAAACTCATATATGATAGGATTGGATTTCTTGGTAAAAAAATCAAATTTCATCAAACCGAACCAGTTTGGTTTGAACCAGTTTTCAGTTCGGTCTAGTTTAAATTTTTCAAAATTTAAGTTACTTGATTCGGTTGGTTTTGTAATTTGAACCAAACCGAACCGAACCATGAACAACCCTAGTTATAAGTGATTTTTATATAAAAGAGAACAATTAATTATAGATTTTAAAGAGGTTGAGAGGGTGTATTTTAGTGAGAAAGTTTGATTTTTTCAAGAGAAGGTGATGATATTTAGAACTGATTGCAAAAACTCATTCATTTGAGTCATTTTAGCTCAGGTAAAGGATTTCTTTTCAATTAAAATATTTTTTTTTAGTTTGGTTGTGGGTGAGGAAAGAAATTCCTAATTTTAACATCCGGGGTCTATAAAAAAATTTGGGGAAAGTGTTGGTTGTTTTAAATATGATTAAATTAGTATGAACTGAGTGATATTAAAGGTGAATTCAAATAAAAAAATTGAAATAAAACTTGGGTATAATGCTTGTCAAATGGCCAACTATGGGGGTTGAGAAAAAGAAATGAATACTTTACTTAAATTATATGATATTGAATGTTAATGTAATGTGAGGGTTTAAGTGATTGTATTTGAGGCAAGGTTTTTAGTTGGATTTATGAAATACATGTTATGTATATGTTTTTGGAAAGTGTGGTTATGAGATTTTGAAAATATTGATATGAAAATGTTAATAAAAATAAAGTTAAGGGTTAAACAGTGTGGTTGATGAAGAGAAGAGATGTGAGGAAGTGAAATTAAAAGAAGAACATGGATTCTTAGCTTGATTAGTGGCCATAAATTTATAGGAGATGATTCAAATTATATGCAAAATTGTTAAATTGGATTATGTGTTGTGTTTATTTATATGAAAGTGACATGCTTGAAAAATAAATTAAGAGAGTTATGACAAAGTTATGAATTTTGTTAGAATTGGTTGAATTGTTAGTTTAGTAAATTTTGAAAATTTTTGGGAAGTTGATCTTGATTGGTTAGTCGAATTATTTTGTTTTGATGTTTTGGATGTTTAATGGTGATTGTGAATAATATTATATTGAACTAGCCTATTTACCTACACCATGTCATAGGTCGATTCATTTTTTTAGCTTAAAAAAATATTAAGATGTTAGAAAGTTAAAATCTTAATGCATAATGATCGAAAACACTTTTAAAATACTTAAGTTGTGACATATTGGATGATTTTTTTCAAAAAAAATATTGAGAGGTAAACATGATTAGTACTTAAAAGTGTATTTTTATCATAGTTTTATATCATCATTTTACACTTGAAGTATCAATAACTCCTTAACTAAAGCATGTTTTATAATAATATATCTAATAATATAAGATACCTTTAATTTATGGTAAATATTTATTTTAAATGTGGGTCTATCACACAAATGAAAGGATTAATTGATGAGTTTAAGAACTGAAATTGAAAAGACAAAGATATGGTCAAACTTAGAAAAGAGATGTCTCTTTGCAAAAGTGTTTTTACTTGTCCTAGGTTCAGTCATTTTGCACAACGTTTCTTTGAAAAAGTGCTTTCAGCTATACTAGGCATGTATGAAATAAAAGAATTTGAAGACTCGCCTAATAATTACACCTTTGCTTCAATTAGCCAGTGAATATCTTCAAGAATTCCATGGTTTATTAACTTTAATCTTGCATACCTAGCTTGACAAATTTTTATAATCGTATTTTGAGGCAAAGCGGGAAGTAATTTTTCAATTTTTCAAGAGTTGTGTCCATTTTTTAGATAAGAATTGGAGAAGAAATTCAAAGAAGGGAGAAAGAGAAAAGAATTACACAAATATGTACATAGATATCAGTTATTATGGGAAATTGAAAGACCCAACTTAAGAGTCATAGAGTATTGTTACTCACCAATTGACCCGGATAAAGAGATTAGCAAAACAAAAGTCATAGAAAAAACAAATACAAAAATAATATGAGAAAAGGAATCAAATTTTTTATATATAAGATCACCCAATTCAATAGAGTCATTTTCAATTGAAAAATTGTTAAAGTAGACTTTCAAACGATGTCCATTTACCTTAAAAATATTATCATTCTTTAGATTCTCGATATCACAGGCCCCATATGGATACACATGTTTCATAATAAAAGGACTGCTCCATCTTGATGTTAGTTTTCTAGAAAATAAATATAATCGAAAATTATAAAGCAACACTTTTTGACCAACATTACATGTTTTTTTCAGTATTTTCTTGTCATGAAACTCTTTGATTCTTGCTTTATGAATTTTTAAATTTTGATATGTATCATTTCTTATTTTCTAAAGCTTATTTATTTGTAATTTGTGTAGCTATCTAACATCATCAAGGTTTGAATTAAAAGCTTTAATAGCCCAATAAGCTTTATGTTCAAGTTCCACAGGCAAGTGACAATGTTTTCCATAGACTAGTCTATAAGATGACATAACTAATGATGTTTTATAAGCAGTTCGATAAGTCCAAAGTATATCATTAAGTCTTAAAAACGAGTCTTTCCTATTAGGGTTCACCGTTTTCTCCAAGATTTTTTTGATCTCCCTATTAACAAACTCTACTTCTCTACTTGTCTGAAGGTGATAGGGGGTAATTTTATATGTGATTCCGTATTTTTTCACTAAAGACTCAAATGACTTGTTGCAGAAATGTGTTACACCATCACTTATCATGGCTTAAGGGATAGCCCACCATCACTTATCATGGCTTAAGGGATACCAAATCAATGCAAAATATTTTCTTTCAAAAAATTTATCACTGTTTTAGGATCATTGTTTCGACTTGGAATTGCCTCTATCCATTTTAAAATATAATCATCTGCGACTAATATGTATAAGAAACCAAATGATGAAGGGAATGGAAAGGCATCATGTGATGTTTTGAAATAAATCCCAACTTTTGATAATTTTCACAAGTCTTGCAGAATGCATATGAGTACTTGAACATGGTGGGCTAGTAAAATCCACTTTGTAAGATTTTTACAGTTGTTTTTCTTGATGAGAAATGACCCTCACATGCTTTAGAATGATAAAATTTAATAACACTACTTACCTCATGTCAGGAATGCATCTTCGAAATATTTCATCGGGATAATATTTGAATAAATAAGGGACATCCCAATAAAAGTTCATCACTTCGTTCAAGAACTTTCTTTTATTTGAAGTACTTCAATGAGCTGGCAATTATCCTGAAACAAGAAAATTAACAATATTAGAAAACCAAGGCATTGTACAGACAGAAAGTAAAGATTCATCAAGAAAGTAGTCATCCATTAATGTGATGTCAGATTCAAATCTATTGTCAATCTTGATAAATGATTTGCGGCAATATTTTCGATGCCTTTCTTGTCTTTGATTATGATATTAAATTCTTGAAGTGACAAAATTCACCACACCAGTCTAGCCTTAAAATTTTTCTTAAAAAAAAGGTATTTGAATGTTACAAGATCACTAAAAACAACAACATGTGAGCCAACAAGATAAGACCTGAATTTTTCACATACAAATACTACTGCAAGTAATTCTTTTTCAGCGGTGGTGTAATTCATTTGAGCACTATTTAAAGTTTTACTTGTATAGTAAATCACATTAGGTTTCTTAACTTTTCTTGGTCCTAAGATAGTACCCATAGTATAATCACTAGCATCATATATTATTTTAAAAGGTAATGACCAATTAGGAGGTTGAATGACAGGAGCAGAAGTAAGCAAGTTTTTAAGTTTAACAAAGGCTTCTTCACAAT
>NW_011500257.1:63398-70820 GCF_000495115.2 Populus euphratica
TCCATTCAAAAATATTATCCTTTGTTAGAAGGTTACTAAAGAGCTTAGATATTAAACTAAAAAATTTTATGAACCTTCTATAAAAACCAGTATGTCCTAAGAATGATCTAAAATCTTTAATAGATTTTAGTATTGGCAAGTTTGCAATTAACTCGATTTTAGATTTGTCAACCTCAATTCCTTTTGATGAAACAATGTGACCAAGTACAATGCTTTTTGTTACTATAAAGTGATACTTGTTCCAATTCAGTACAAGATTCTTCTCTTCACACCTGCTCATAATCGTTTAACTTCAATGAGCTGGCAATTATCCTGAAACAAGAAAATTAACAATATTAGAAAACCAAGGCATTGTACAGACAGAAAGTAAAGATTCATCAAGAAAGTAGTCATCCATTAATGTGATGTCAGATTTAAATCTATTGTCAATCTTGATAAATGATTTGCGGCAATATTTTCGATGCCTTTCTTGTCTTTGATTATGATATTAAATTCTTGAAGTGACAAAATCCACCACACCAATCTAGCCTTAAAATATTTCTTAAAAAGAAGGCATTTGAATGTTACAAGATCACTAAAAACAACAACATGTGAGCCAACAAGATAAGACCTGAATTTTTCACATACAAATACTACTACAAGTAATTCTTTTTCAGCGGTGGTGTAATTCATTTGAGCACTATTTAAAGTTTTACTTGTATAGTAAATCACATTAGGTTTCTTAACTTTTCTTGGTCCTAAGATAGTACCCATAGTATAATCACTAGCATCATATATTATTTTAAAAGGTAATGACCAATTAGGAGGTTGAATGACAGGAGCAGAAGTAAGCAAGTTTTTAAGTTTAACAAAGGCTTCTTCACAATGTTCACTCCATTCAAAAATATTATCCTTTGTTAGAAGGTTACTAAAGAGCTTAGATATTAAACTAAAAAATTTTATGAACCTTCTATAAAAACCAGTATGTCCTAAGAATGATCTAAAATCTTTAATAGATTTTAGTATTGGCAAGTTTACAATTAACTCGATTTTAGATTTGTCAACCTCAATTCCTTTTGATGAAACAATATGACTAAGTACAATGTTTTTTGTTACTATAAAGTGATACTTGTTCCAATTCAGTACAAGATTCTTCTCTTCACACCTGCTCATAATCTTTTATAAATTAGTCAATCATCAAATGAATCACCAAGAACAGAAAAATCATCCATAAAAATCTCAAGAAAATGTTCAATCATATCATTGAAAATGCTAAGCATACATCTTTGAAATGTGGTTGGTGCATATATAATCTGAAACGCATCCTTAAATATGCAAAAGTACCAAATGGACATGTGAAAATCGCCTTCTCTTAATCTTCTAATAGGATTTCAATTTCATTGTAACTTGAATAGCCATCTAGGACACAATAAAATTAATGACCTGTAACTCTTTCTAGGATTTGATCCATCAAAGGTTAAGAAAAATGATATTTTCTTGTTATTGAATTAAGTTTCCTATAGTCAATGCATATACACCAACCAGTAATAGTTCTAGTTAGAATTAACTCCTTTTTTTTATTTGTTATCACAGTGACTCTAGACTTCTTGGGTATAATTTGGGTAGAACTTATCCATTTGTTATTAGAAATAGGATAAATAATTCTATTATCAAAAAGTTTAATGACTTTATTTTTCATTACTTCTTTCATATTAGGATTAAGCCTTTGTTGCATTTCTCTAGAGGGTTTAGCATTTTCCTTCAAATAAATTCTGTGAGTGTAAATCAAAGGACTAATTTATTTTATGTTAGCTATGGTCCATCCTAATGTATTTTTGTGTATTTTTAGAGTTTGTAATAACTTACCTTCTTGATGTGCATTAATTTTAGAAAAGATTATTACCGGAAAAGTTTCATTTGCTTCCAAAAATAAGTATTTGAGATTGAATGGTAATGACTTCAAATCAAGTTTGGGTGGTTGAACATTTGAAGGTGTGAACTCAATTGATTATGTTTGCAATTCCTCAATTTTTGGTATCTAACTATTTGTCTTTGATTCTTCCTAAAAATAAACCATTTGCACATCGTTAGATTCATCAATCTCAGTTTCACTAGAAGTGGTTTGAAATTGATCATGAACTATTTTTTCAATAAAATCCATTTCTTATAAATCATTATTATCTCCAAATTGCTTGTAAATGTTGAAAATATTCATCTCCAATGTCATGTTTTCAAAAGATAGATTCATCGGCCCATTCCATACAATTAATCAATGTATTAGAAGTTGCGAGAAACGGACGTCCTAAAATAACAAAAAATAAATTACATGCTTGAATAGGTTCTATGTCCAAGACAATAAACTCCACAAGATAAATGAATTTATCAACTTTTACTAACACATCTTTAAATATTTCTCTAAGCATTTTTACAGATTTATTAACAAGAGAGTTATAAAAATTGGTTTTAACTCACTTAAATTGAGACTCTAAAAAACTGAATATGAAAGTAAATTCACATTAGCTCTAAGATCAAGTAAAGCTCTTTCAATTTTATGTTCTCCAATAAACAAGAAATTATAGGACAACCAGGTTCTTTATATTTTAAAGCATTATTATTCTGAAGAATGAAACGTACTTGTTCGACTAGAAAGACTTTTTTTTCACATTCAGTTTTTTCTTTATAATACACAGATCTTTCAAAAATTTAGCATAAGAAGGTACTTGTTTAATAGCATCCAATAAATGTATATTGATCATTACTTGTTTAAAAGTTTCAAAGACTTGTGATTGATTTTTCTTTGTTTAGTCATGGCATGAGGAAATGAAAATGATGACAGGAAATTAGTCTTTTCTTTGCAATGTTCAGATTCAACTCCTTCCTTACCCTCAGAGATTAACTCATCATCTTTATCATAAAATTCAATAGTAGGTTTTTCAATAACCTTACCACTACGAAGAGTGATGACTAATTTGACTTGATCCATATATTAGCTTCAGAAATTACTTGCATTTCAATTGTATTGTTCTTTGGGATTTTGTTATAGTTGAGATGGAAACTTACCTTTCTCTTGAAAACTAAAAGTAGATGTGAATTTTGTAAGTGCATCTTTTAGATTTTCCATGGTTTGAGCATTTTGAGTATTGATTACCCCCTTGCTTTTTAATGAATGCACGCAATGTTTCCTCAAGATTTCTTTTAGTAGATGGAGTATAAGGAGGTGCATATCTATGAGAATTTTGAAAATTATGGTGGGCTTGAAATGGTGGCTGTGAAGTTTGTGTATTATTGTTATCACTCTTCCAATTGAAATTTAGGTGATTTCTCCAACCGGGATTGTATGTTTGTGAGTATGGGTTATGATTGGGCCTTTGAAAATTGTTTAAAGCATAAGTTTGTTTATGGAGGCATTCCTTGAAAGAAGACAAAGTTAGATAGTTATTAGTTAAGTGTTCATTAGTATCATAGATTTAACATATAATGTCTTGAACATATTTTAATTGACCACTCCTTTTTAATTCTAGTTCCTCGACTTTTCTAGTTAAAAATGCAAACTTGGCTTGGTGGTCATAATCTTCCCTAAGGTTGTACATACCTTCACTAAATGTATGAAGTTAAGTTTTACCTAGTGTTTCATAAGTACTTATGGTGTCCTAATTTTAAGCTCTTTCAGCTAGCAAGTTTAGGTACTCCATTGCTTCATTTGGGTATTTCTCTTTAGAAGTTTCATTTCACATCAATTCCACCATTTGTCTATCTTTAAGTGTTAACCCTTCATAAAAATATGAAACCAATCTCCATGTTTTAAAACCATGATAAGGGCAAGTATTAAGCAAGTCTCGATACCTATCCCAACATTGATAAAATGTTCTCCTGGTTTTTGAGTGAAATAATGATTTATCTTTTGAAATAATTTGTTCTAAGAGAAGGAAAAAACTTCTTTAAAAACTGTTATTGCATTTCATTCCAAGCACGAATAGATAAATCTGATTGTATTCATGCTACAATTTAAATTAATATAGATGTTGCAGACCTCCTCAAATTCCCTTAAACACAAGTATAGATTTTCTAAATCTAAGCCATGAAAAAAAGGTAAAAGTTGAATAATGACCGGCTCAAAATTAAAATAAGATGCATTAGAGGGGAAACTATACATGATGGTGTGTTTGTTCTTATAGGATTCATGTGGTCTCTAAGTGTTTTGACACGGTTATTCTCATTATCTTCATTATGAAGGGACTGGTTATCTTCTTCGACCATATTTTCTGAAAATAATGAGGATACCATACAAAGTCTACTACTTAATGTACGTGACCAAACTCTCATACACGTGTAGGAAAAGAAAAAAAGGAAGAAGAAAATTAAAAAAAAAAAAAAACAAGAACAAAGAAACAAATTTATATACAAGAAAAGTGAAAAGTGAAAATAAAATAAAAATTATAATTTATATAAGAATTTACCTCCCCGGCAACGGCGCCAAAAACTTGACATGACTAAAAAATAGATGTTTTCTCCTAAGTGCAGGAGTGTCGAAGTAATAAATAACCAGTAAAACCGGGGTCGAACCATAGGGAGCTTAAATGTATAAATGATAAATAATAACAACAACAGCAGCAATAATAATAATAAATTAAAGAGGACTTTGAGATGCAAGATTAATGTGAGTATTAAACAATAACAAAAACAAATGTCAAGGTTAGAGGATCCAATAATGATATTTCAAACAAGTATAGTATGAACTCTTTTTATTACTCAAGTAGAAACCACACACAAAGAAGGTTTCAATTGGATGATTTGTCATTAATAGCTCATTATAAATTGTTAACATGAACATATTCATTATCTTATTTAAGTAACACCAAACTTTTAAATATTATCAAGAATTCATGATGCTAACTTATGTTAACAACAAATCAAGTTCCTTTCTTAGCACATGTGTACGTTATACCATACGGTTAGGTTGTGAAAGTGCCAAGTATTTGTTGTACCAAGTGTTATACAATATAAATCTATATTAACTATTTAACAAATAAGGTATTAAGAATTAATAAAATAAAAATGATAAGATATGTCAATGGCTAGTTGATTAGGATATAAACATTGAAGTCCATATTGAGTTTATATTATACTTATTCTTATACCATTAGTGTAACCTTTTCACCTTGACATAATAAACTTAGCTAAACATAATGAAGAACAAAAATATAAATAAATAAGATAAGAATATAAATAAGATATAAGTTAACTAAGTAAAGGAAAGGAAATGAAAAGTATAAACAAGAGATTAATGAAAGCAAAACTTAAACATTATAAAAATATAAAGAGAAAGAACAAGAACATGATCTTGATTTGAAAACTAAAATATCTAAATGCATAGTGAATGCCTCCTTTTATATGCCAAAATTTAGAACTATTGGTTTGTTGATTAATTGTTAAGTAGATGGTCACATCTTGACTTGGTGACAATCCATATCTTCTTGTCTGAACAAAATGTCATTACTAATATCAGTGAACATAATGTTTTCATGAAAGTTCTAGAAAATTATCTTAGCTTTCCAACATAACAAATTGAGGTTATTTGGACTTTTAGAACTTAAGATATAGGCTGAACACTGAACAGTATCTAGGTTGCAGGATGAATTTTGACTTTACTATTGTTGCTACAATTTAAACTTGAAAACGATCTTTTTGAATTTTGGACTTCATATAAAAGTTTTAGGCTTATGTCTTAACTTTCCATCCATATAAAGTAGACCTAAATCCAAGTTCTACAACTCCAATTATGATCCAATGACCGAATAATGTTCCAGTTTTGACTGAACCATCATCTCTTTTCTAAGCTTAGCCCTCTCTTTATCTTTTAAATTTCAGAAGTTAAACTCATCAATCAATCCTTTCATTTATGTAATAAGCTTGTATTTAAGATGAATATTTACCATAAATTAAAGGTATGTTATAGTATTAGACATGATATTATAAAACATGCTCTAGTTAAAGAGTTATTGATACTTCAAATGCAAAATAATGATATAAAACCTTGATAAAAATACACATTTAAGTACTAATTAATGTTAGCGAGACCTTTCTTGACATATTCTTTTAAATTTCTCATCAATAATCACATTGATTAAGTTCATGATAATTTAAGTCCGTAAGTTATAGACTCTAACAGCTTTATTGTGTGATGAGTATCTAAGAAAGATTTTTTTTATCACTCTTGCTATCAAACTTATAGAAGTTTTCTTAATCTCTCAAGATATAGCAAGAACTTTCAAACAATATGAAGTATTTGACAATAGACATCTTGTTGCTCCATAACTCATAAAAAGTGAGTTTTGTTCCAAATCTAACCATAACACACTTCAAAATATGTATAATAGTATTGATAGCTTTCCTCTAGAAGTATAGTATAACTTCTTCTTTTTTTACTGTTTAGCATAACTTGAACCTTTTCTTGTATGATTCTATTCTTCCTCTCAACTATAACATTCTGTTAAGGATTGATAGGTTTAGAGAATTCTTGAAGTATATCATGTTCATCACAAAAGGATTAAAAATTAGTATTTTCAAATTCTTTATCATAGTCACTGTGAATTCTAGAAATGGAAAGATTTTTGTTTACAGTCTTCTAAACAATTTCCTTATAAGATCAAAGGACTATAACTTTTCCCTTAACAAAATAGCTTAAGTATATCTTGAATAGTGATTAATACTTAAAAGTGTATTTTATCAAGATTTTATATTATCATTTTGCACTTGAAGTACCAATAACTCCTTAACTAAAACATGTTTTATAATAACATATATAATAATATAAGATACCTTTAATTTATGGTAAATATTTATCTTAAATACAGGCCTATCATATAAATAAAATGATTGATTGATGAGTTTAAGTACTGAAATTGAAAGGACAAAGAGATGGCCAAACTTAAAAGAGAGATGTTGGTGCAGTACAAACTGGAACACTGTTCGGTAATTGAGTCATATCTAGAGCTGTAAATCTCATATTTAGGTCTACTTTATATGAATAGAAAGGTAAGACATAGGCCTACAACTTTTATAGAAGTTCAAGATTTAAAAAGGTCATTTTCAAGTCCAAATTGTAGCAACAATGAAGTCCCAATCTGTCTTGTAGCCCAAGTATTGTTCAGTATTCAACCCATATCTTAAGTTTTAGATGTCCAAATAACCTTTTTTTTTTTCTTGGAAATCTGAGATAATTTATTAGAACTTTCATGTGGAGGTCTGGTTCAAATTCTAACGTTATCAATGACGTTTTATTCAAACAAGAGAAGATAAGAATTGTCATCAATTCAAGATTTGGCCACCCACTCAATAATTAGTCAACAAATCAATAATTCTCAATTTTGGCCTATAAAAGGAGGCATTTGCCATGCATTTAGGCATCTTGGTTTCCAGATCAAGATCATGCTCTCCCTTTCT
>NW_011500257.1:71132-81454 GCF_000495115.2 Populus euphratica
TTGTTGTTGTTGTTGTTATATTATTGTTATTTATAATTTATACAATTATTCTTCCTATGGTTCGACTCCGGTCTTGCGGGGTTATTTATTACTTTGACACTCCTGCACTTGAAAGAAGACATTAATTTTTTGGTTGTGTCAAATAGTTATTTATAATAACAATGATATACTTATTTCCACTTAGACTCTCAGTTTGAGTGGGACCTATTAGGTCCATATGTAACATTTCAAGGCGTCTTGAGGTCAGAATGCCAATAGTATTCTCATGTTGAGCCTTAGATTGTTTTCTTTCCTAACATACTCCACCTAACTGGTTGCAGATTTGGTGGATCATATCTTTTAAAGATTTTTGACAAGTCTTTAAAGTTGATGATAAACCATGAACCCTATATCCATGTTATTTGTTCATTTGAGCTCACGATTATTTTGACTCCATTTAGACTGCTATAAAAAAACTTCAAACTAACATAGAGTAGTTAGTTACTTCATGCTAATGAATACTAGCTAGCTTATGTATACATGGTATTTTGATTCGTAGTTGACGAGTAAGATGTCAATACTATACGAATTGACCCCCCTACACTTATATATGTTTCCTAGCTGATGAATAGGATGTCAGTAATATGATATATTATTCTAACATGCATACTCCCTTTGTTCATTACATGTTTGTTATATATCATGCTTTATACAACTATAATCATGTATCTCATAATGTATGTTAGCATGCATAATAGTTATTATCTCTTACTGAGTGTTTGGATTCACCCCTCCATTTACTACTCTTTTTTTAGGTTTTTAGTTCAATTTCAGTTGCACTATCTTTAGCTATGTTCTTCCTACTACTTTTGGCCATATTCTTCAGCATGTATAGTGTCCAAATCCTTGCTTTTTTCTATAACTAACACTTTTAGCTGAAATCTTTCTAGTAGGGATCTCATAATCTTCCATACTCTTCTCGAGTCCTTTACTGTTTTCTTCTAGATTGAACTTGAAATATACAATATTAAGAAGTTTTGCATAAAACTTAATGAAAGATTCATCCTCCAACATTTTTATTTCTTCAAGTCTTAAGGTTAGCATTTATAATTTGGAGTTTTTCACTATGTTGGTTCCCTTATGGGTAACTTTAAGAATATCTCAAGCTTCATTGGTTATCTCACACATGGAGATTCTTTTAAATTTATCAGGAGACACTGCTATGAATATAGCGTTTAGGCCTTTATTATACCAATTACAATCGGTGCATTCATCTCTGAACCAATTGTTAAAGGGAGTTTTAGGCTTAGTCCATCTATACTCAACTGAGTGTTAGGTTTTTTTTTTTCTAGTGATTTGAGAAAAGCTTTTTTCACACTCCACTCATATGTCAAAAGTATATGCTGTGAGATTTTGTGTAACTCCTTAGTTGATTGGGCAATCTTACTTTGCTCCGTCGAGTGATACTCTAGATTCTTTAATGCTTCAGATTGTCTTTTTTTATATATAAATATTTATATGGTAAAGATAAGAACCTTTGATAAATATTATCTTCAAGCTTTCTAGTCTGTTACGTTCTTAACAGACTACTATTCGTGTTAAAAAAACATTTATCTAATAATTATCTTTGGACAACTTGTATTTATTTTATTTTTTTATATAAAACATATTTGAACTTCTCAAATAATTTATATAAACAAACTAGATAATTAAAAAAAAATAATGTTATACCCTATAAGATAAACTTGACTAATTCTTTATTTAATTTGGATAAAATAACAATTTAAATAAAATTATCTTTAACAATGCAAATAGTCATTCATTAATCAAAGCCAAACTTTTTGATATTGACAATCGATAACTTCTTTATAACTAGAAATTATATTAGGATCACGTTATATCACATAGGTAGGATCTTATAGTAAGTGGAAGCAATATTCAACCCATTAGCAATATTGATTCTTCAAAATGTATGTAAAGGCATGATGACTTGCTTAATCTTTTTCTTACCAACCTTTCTCTGCTTAAAAAATCATAGTACAAAATATCAACATTAATCCCCATTAAAAATAAATATCCTTCCCACTATAAAGTTTTTTTATGGTATTTGTTTTGACTATTATATCGTTTATAAGAATTTCACATATATCAAGTCTTCTTCTCCTAATGATATTTTCTCCATTAACTTTTGTTTCATAAAATTAGACTTAATGGTTATAACTTACCTAATATAAGTCTTTATGTTTTCCAAGTTTTCATTTGTAATCCTTGTACCACTAATAATTGCATCGATAACTTTACTGTGTCTTTGTTTCAAAATACTTTCATTTTTCTCAAGCCTTCCAATTTGACTCTTATATTTTATTTTAAGTCTTTAATCCACGTAACCAGGACCTATCTATCATTTCTAGATAAATATTTTTCCTTTCCGTGTATTTCTTATATCATTTTTTCTTACAATCATTTCTTACATCAAACCATGTATATTCTCACTTTAAAAGGTTCTTTAAAAGTTCTTCCCTAGTGAAGTTTTCAATTTCTTTTTTAAAGTTCTATAGTACCCAATGTCATGACTATACCATCTATAATAACCCTATTTATTTTTTCCTTTGCAAATAATTCTTGCTAGCTCTTGAATATTTTACTTATGTTCATAAGAAACATCTTTATCTGAATTATATTTAAAGAAGTTAATGATTATGCAACTACTTTCATACCTACATGTTAGGCCTATAGATCATTAATCCTTCCTACAAATTTGTCTATCACATTTTCCTTTCTTATTCTTCTTTTGATTCATTTATTCTCTTTTTTTTTTAATTTCAATTTCATATTTCCTTGGTTTCTAGTGAAACCCATCACTTCCTCAAGATGATTATATATTTTGGCTTTTTTTTCTTCTACTTGCTACGTTATTTTAGGTTCCTTCAATTCAAGAGCCTTTTTAAATTTATAACTATTTCTTATTGATAGCAATGTTAAGATCATCTTATAAAATCTTATCATTAAATCCCTCAACCCCTCCCATCTCTTCTATTATATGATCATAAACATCTTCAAATTTGTTTTTGATCTACTACTTATATCAAATGAACTAGAAATATGTTATGAAAATATTGTATAGTAAGTTGTCTACAATGGTAGATAGATTTGATATTAGTCAACTCCTATAAATTAGAAATCATTTCTAATTTGGATAAATGATTTGGTTTAGTTTCTAGTTTCATGACTTATTCTCATTTAAATAGGAACCTTATACAAACTATTTTGATTTAAGTCAATATATTGATTTCTAAATAATACCTAATATATTGATTCCTAAATAATACTTTTTATTTACATGATATCAAAGTCCAACGATTCACAGTGGTTATGGTTAAAGGTCATAAAGGATGTGTATCAAAGCTTAATTATTTCTAGTAGTTTTTCATTGTTTTGATAAATAACCATGAATAAAAAAGATTTCATAACAAAACATGCTCTTAAATGAGGGGATTAGGAGTTTCACCTACAGAAAAGGACATCTAAAAATTAATGTGTGATTTTTTTTCTATTTGTGTCAATTACTATTATTAAAAATCCTAATAGTGGGATCCAATAGGGGGTGACCCTCATAAAAGTATTGTATTAGGGACTCATAATGCGGTGACTTATACAAAGATATTATATTAGGAACTTATGATGCGATGACCCATAATTAAAAAGATATTTGTGGTTTATAAAGGTTGTTAATTGAGGTCTTAACTTAAGGATAAGTTTTTCTTTCAACTTTAGAAGATTAATGTAAGAGTTTTTTTAGAAAAATAAATATTTTTCTTGGATATTTATTTTTTTTCTAAGGTTATTGACTGAGGTCTAAACTTAATGATAAGTTTTTCTTCCAACTTTAGAAGATTAATGTAAGAGCTTTTTCAGGAAAATAAATATTTTCCTTAGATAATTTTATTTTTTTATTTTTTTTCTATTATATGTTATTGTGTTTTTCTACTTTTATTTCTCTATTTGAAGGGAATAATTTTTCTAGATTATTTTTCTTATTTAGTATTACTAGATGGCTTTTAGTTTTTCTCTATATAAAGAGTAGTGATAGCCTTTTAAAAAGTGGAGACATAAGTGAATTAAAAATAAATATTTTGGGTCTCTCTATAATCATGGTATTTTTATCGTTTGAGATTTTTAACTTATAATAAACCTCATGATGATTACACAAGATTATATTAGGTTTATTTTATATGTGAAAAATGTTAAATAGTAGCATTGTTTAAAAACTTTTACCAAATGATAGAAAGCCAATATCAGATAAGAATTAACACAATTCATTATGATAAGGGGACAAAATACTCTAATGAGTATATAGAGGATTTCTTGAAAGAAAAAGGGATCCAACATCTGTCTATATGTTATGACACTCCTCAACAAAATAGAATTTCTAAAAAAAAAATTAATATTTACTTGAATTGACTTATGCCATAATGTTTTCTATAAATATTACAAAGTATTTAAAGAGTGTAGTTATTCTAACAAAATTATATTTGATTAACAGGATGCCTACTCAAGCTTTGAAATTTCTTACACCATTAGATTGCCTAAAACATTATTTTCCCCATACATGAATAGAAATGATTTACGAATGAAAGTTTTCAATTGTACAATATTTATTCACATACCAAGCAAATTTCAATCTAAACCTAATCTTAAAGTTGAAAAATATGTTTTAGAAAAATAATAATAATACAAATGTTACAACCTCAAACAAGAGAAATTCATGCAAGTATGAATTTTTTTAATAGAAAAATCAACTTTATTGTACCAAAAATCATTTTCAAGGGGATTAAAAAACAAAAAGAAAGACGATGATTTTTAGGACATATTTGTTCCATTACCTAATATAATTATGAACAATAATATTCTCTCACCATCACAAACTAAAGAAAAGAATGTTCATGGTATAGAAACAAATGAAAATACTAGCAAATCATTATCAGGTGTAAATGTATTGCAAGCCACTCAATTCCTCAATTCTGACATAAGCTACTTATTAGATAGCTACTTATTGATCATTATCAGGTGTAAATGTATTGCAAGCCAAAGAATTTCTCAATTCTGACATAAGCTACTTATTAGATAGCTACTTATTGCATCAAATGTGATGTAATAGAATTATTTTGTTGTATCTAGACTAATATCAATTCAACCTATTTCATAAATAAAATGTGACAAATTAAACATCAAATGTACTTATTCCATCTAATATAATTATTTTGTTGTATCTAAACTAATATCAATTCAATCTATTTCATAAATAAAATGTGACAAATTAACCAACCTTCTTCCTTGGACAATGGACATCCATCCCCGGCATTGTAGAGAGAGAAAACAAATATGAACAAGGAAAATGATGGCAAGCCATGCTTTCATTTCACACTGGTATGACGCAAGCGAGCTTTAATTTTGCAAAAGGGAAATGAAAGAAGTCATTATCTCGAAGGTTAACAAACTAATTTTCTCCTATACGAAAAAAAAATAGCTAATTTGAAAGAAGATAAGATTCAGATAAGTAATAGGATATTCACAGAGCGGATGTCAACTCAGTGTGCAGCCAAATGGCATTCAGTACAAGTTCTCCGCAAAACACTTCCTAGGCTTCCAACATTGCAAAATACTATATAAATCTTTAAATTATTCTGAATTACCTATCTGACCTATCATATTTGAAAAAGATTGTCTGAATGATGACACCCGTCCTCCATACAAAAGGTGAAGTGGACTGATTGACTCGTGAGTTATGATAGCAATAGAATTTAATCACCACTTTGGATAACACTTCATCTTACACCAACAATCTGTATTCATTCTCAACATGCTTTCTTTCGCTGCATATTATAGAGCTTCGCAAGTGATTTCACTTGTTGAGGAGCACTCACCAAGAAACTCTGACCGTATGAGCATCAGCAGCCTGCCCAGATAATTTAGGCCTTCCCCTTCCCGCCCACCACCCCAAAAAAGATCATGTGGTGAAGCTTCAACAAGAACAGATCCAGCAGTTGAGAGCAGCATAGATTGCAAGTGAGGATAAATTGAGAACTTGCATTTCAATGCTCTATACATAACATCAATCTTCAAATCTTCCCAGTCAGACCTCACCTGGTTCATCACAGTATTGGCTTCGATCAGATTACCACTAGGATATACTCAAGGTATTTAATTCCAGCATGCATGTTGTTCCCAAGAAGAGTATCTTATTCTTATATTGGAAGAAAGACATGGAAATAGATGTGCAGGCATCCTATGTTAGAGCATAATGTTCATAAATAATTGCCTCTTTTTTCTACTTCTGTAGAGTTTTATAATATCAAGGTCCCAGCCTCTCCTTCCTAAAAAGATGCTGACTGCTAGAAAGTACCCAAAAAAATTTCACGGACATGAAATCACAAAATTGTTTCTTAACACTCTAGGGCAAAGAGTTTTATGTTTTAATAAGTACCATACCACTCCATTCTAGATTGCATAACCATCCAACCTACAAGTATCAATGTCTTCACGTGAACTGATCAAGGAACTTGAGTCTCCCTCATTAATAACTTCTATCATGCAATTCTAAATTATATAGTATTTAGTATATGTTTGTAGTATATGTTTGTCAATCGTTTTGCACAACTGCTGAGAGAAAGTAAGAAAAGACTTGTGAGATACTTTACTCTCGTATTTCAAGTTTACTTAAGTTGTGTCATGCTGATTCCTCCCAAGGTTCGGAGATAGTATGCAAACATAACGAAATGAGCTTCTGCCCATTACAAATAGTCATATGTCAGAAAAGGGCCCAAGTTGAATTTCTGTTCAAACTAGGAAACTCACCAGATCTGGGCGCTGCTTCTGCATTGATCTTCCCATTCGTGCTGCTTCCTCAGGGCTCTTGGCAGATTTGATCTTCTCAACACAATCCTTTGCCACAGGTTCATCCACCCCCACGAACTTGTGTGCCTAAAATTCAGAAAATAAAATAAGATATGACAGCCTTTACAGATTGACAGAGAAAACAGATTGATGTTGAAAAGTTGAGTGCCTGGTAATAGTGCTCTACGCTTGACCATGTGGCATAAGCACCACTTCCATCAGGCATTTGAATTGGATGCGGAGAAAAATTCGAAAAAGCTCCATAAGGATCCCATGTTTTATAGAAGAATATGATCCTCGATTCATAAGGGGTGATAGAAGGATCAATTGCAAAGGTTTCATCCTCTGATGGAATAACTGGTACCAAGTCCGGTACAGGCTGTAAAAATCCACTGATAAGCATGTCTGGTCCAACCTGTAGTTCAAGCATAGGAAGCATCAATGCACACATAATCAGGAGGATGAAAGACATTTTGCAAAACATGCATGCAGAGTATAGTCATGACTAGATGGAGTGCTTAAATATGCACATACTTTTAATTCCTTTCATTCTGATTCTTGAAGGCTTGTTTTCTCAATTGTAATGTCCATAGACAATTGGCTTGCTATTTTCTTTCCCATTGACATTTCAAAAATAATTGACATATAAAACAATGCAATCAAGGAAACTTTCACCAGCCAAGTAGCCATTTCAGGGAAAAGAGCATCATAATAATTGCATACTCCAGTTGATCCAAAAGGTTAGTATTCACTAATTAAATGCTTTTACATGAACAATTGTTTGTATTAAAATATTAGTTGAAGTTAGATGGGTGAAGAATTATAGCTCACTTGAAAAAATGAGGAAAAATTATTGCTTTGCCACATGCCTCATTAAACTGGATGGAAAACATTATAACATACAATGACTTCTACTAATAATCAATATACTAACAATAAACAAAAACGTTCAGCGAACTGGAGATATTTTTTATAGCTTATATTAGGTGACAAGCATATGGCACAAACAATACAAAGCTTTAAAGCCAGGTCAAGTATTTTTCATGGACAAGAGTAGAGGGCAATATTCATTTCATGACTCTTATCGCATATGAAGGTGATGCAGGAGCTTTCTTTAGAATTATTTTAATTAATTTAGGATCATGTGATTAGCATGTGACTTTTTAATTTTTTACCTTTAGAGGCCAAGTAGTTTTACTTCAGGACTAAGACTAGGAATCCTTTTAGTCTAAAGAGATATAGGCCTTAGACAAACATAAATTGGCTGCTGCTAGGTTATTCTAAAAAGAAGTTTTTGTTATTTTATCAATCTATGCAGATATTAGAGGTTTCTTATGACCCCTAAACCCTAATTATCTCGTTCCAACTTCAATTTACCCTAAATTTAGCCATTATTCTGCTGTGATTTTGTTTTCTGCTGTTTTCCTCTTCCAACACTAACTCACAAGGGTCAATTGTGTGACAAAAAGTCCCTTTCAGTATTAATTACGTCTATCTTATATTTTAACAAATCAAGCAACGATTATTCACAAAACCAAAAAAAGAGGATAAAGGGTATTCAGAATAGGATAGTGATAAAACTATCATAAACTGTCACTTTGCCTTTTGATTGGTATGCTCGTTATTAACTTAATAAGGATCTAGTCTAACACTGGATGCATTTACAATGCATGTCTGGTTCAAAGTTCGAAGTAACTTACAGAAAATAGGTTTTTTTCTTGATTTTTTTAAATATTCAAAGTACTAAGGGAACCTTTATTAGAAACCTCTGAGAAATGCCTGTGGAAACAGATATCACCCACAACCAATAGTTAACACTTTGTTCTCTATAATCCAAGCCCAGGTAACACTGCTGTTACTCATGGTCTTCTCTTCTAAGTCCAGAGGAAGAAATAATCAGCTGTTGGCCCAGAAATCAAGTGATAACCCTGTTGCTGGTTTTACCCTTGGTGTTGTTGCATCAAAGGCATCCTAAGGCTTTAGGTTTCCATGTTTAACTGAGGCAATAGGCATATACATGCACTTGACAAAGTAAAGACATTATAGTAATAGTCATTCCCTGTTCCTTGTCAAACTCTTCTTATTCCTACTATGCACATCGCAAACACATTAATCATAAAAAGCAAATTAAGAACGATGGAACTGACTTCAAATTTCTCCAACAGGTCTAAATTATGGATTAAAGCATTAAGCAGAGTATGTATCACTGCAATACAATCAATTACAAGCAAATTCTGTGAAAATATGTTCATCAATCATAAACTATCTTGGAAGCAACTAAAACTAATTATGCATAGAGAGAGAGAGAGAGAGGAATGATAGCCAACCTGCTCGAAGCAAACATCAATTAGATCCAAGGCTTGTGACATCTCAACCATTCCCAGCTCACCTACAGGAGATGGTGCATTCTTTCCACCAATAATTTTAGGAGCAACAAATGCAAAAACCTGCAATGGAGTTGTGGTAAGATAACAACATTAATGGAAATCAAATCCCTGCAGGAGTTGCAATGCAAAAGTTGGAATAATTACTTTTCTCAACACCCTTGCATGTCAATTGACAATTTTTTAGCACATACCTCTCCTCTCTCCATTATTTGGACTTTTTGAGAAAGTGGTTGGTGGACAAGAAGTTAGAACAGGAACTAGAAGCAATTATTCAACATGGTGTTAGATCAGGAAGTGTTACATTCGGACCACATTCACTACTCAAATTACCAGTATTACACACTGTGCTGATTATTGGGGGAAAGTGAGCCCATGCATAAGAGTAATTGATATAGAAGCATCTCTCAAACACGAAAACTAAACTGCTGATGTAGGTGATTGCTTAACCTGTCAAAGTTAATCAAACCAATCCAAGTTTCTATTCAAAAACTGGTCAACTAAGGCAAACAAACAATCTGCATTAAAGTTCTTGGTCCATAAAAAATACTGAAAATATGTAAGATACATTTGCATCAAGCTAGAAAAATAAAAGCTAAATTAATTAATTGATGGCACATTTAGAAGACACCCATGATTAGATAAACTAAGCCACTTTAGATTCATAAGAAATAACAGAACAAAATTTGATTGCAAATATAACAAAATAGCAAGCCTCACATAATATGGAAGTGGCTACTTATACCATTGGATTTTACAGAGGTAAAAGGGAAAAAAAAAAACTATGAACTGCTGATTGTTAGGCATTCAGCTGAAGTTGAAAGGACTTAATAACTAATGCCAGTATTCACAGAGACACATTTAAGCTGAGAGAAACCATGCTCCCCACTCTACAAAGGATTGTAAATTTTATTTTCACATTTCATAAGATAGTGTAATTGTTGAAAACTACTAAACCCATCAACACCCCTGCTCCCCCCCACCCCCCAACCAATGCTACACATTGTTTGTATATGAGGCCACACTAATTGACCATCAAACCCCCCCCCCCACCACCCACCCACC
>NW_011500257.1:81843-84553 GCF_000495115.2 Populus euphratica
AGCACCCACCCACACCCCAACCAATACTAAATTATATTATTTGTGTATGAGGCCACACTAATCAACCAGTTTAGAATGTACCACCATTATTAAAAACAAAAGTGCCTACTCCACTGGAATTAAATTTCTAGAGACTAACCATGCTTCAATTCTATAGATGATCATTTGAAAAAAAAAAAATGTGCCTCGTTGAAGACTAGAAAAAAAGCTTCCAAATTATACATGAACATCTAAAATGCTGCTTGCGCACAGACATATGATATCTCAGAAAGAGAATAAAAAATTTGAAAAAAGAAAATAGGAACCTTGTGTATCACACCAGATGAAATAGCAGATGCTGTAAGTGTCCCTCCACACTCCCACAATATGGAAAGATACCCACGATCATGAAAGTATTCCATAACTTCTCTAGGATTTAGGATATCAAACTCAACCACTTCCACTCCTTTGGATGCAAGTAATTTCTGGAAGCTCCTTCTGGCACCCCTTTGTGTCACAACAATGGTAGATACATCAGAAATGTCCCAAAGGTTTGCCTCCTCAGGAAGATTAAATGTTTGTGTCATTACAATCCGTGTGGGTGTATGCCCACCGCCATGCCTGGCTGTCAGACGTGGATCTAATTCAAATAGCAAATTAATACCACATAATCAGCAAAAAAATTACAAAGTCAAAAAGTAATGATCATACTTACTGTCCCTGCGTACAGTATTTCCTCCAACAATAATGGCATCGCTTCTACCCCGTAGTTCAAAAACTCGATTCCTTGATTTCTTGCTGCTTATCCATGCTGCATGCCCACTAGTAGTGGCAATTTTTCCTATTTGCACCCACGAAGACTATTGTCAGACTTCTTTACCAAAAGTTCAAGGTATCCGTGTTTAATACGAATCAAGTTAATCCATACAAGCACCCCCTTGGCTATTACTATTGACAACCCTTGAAATTTTTTTATCTGATTTCAACCCCTGAAATCACCCCGTCCATTACAGTCCATCCATTTGTCCATTAAATAACATGAGTTGCAAAAGTTTCATTACCAAATATCATAAAAAAATTGAAAAAAAAAAGCATCAAAATTAATAAACTCCACCAATATAATGCTAAAAACATCATTTACAACGATAAGATAAAATTATCATCAAGAAATCAACCCTCGATGGTTTAATGACTTTTTAGTATTCTTACAAGGAAAACATTGAGACTTGCATGTGATCTATAACAGCTAAGTTAGATGGAATATAACAGACAGGGTGTCAATAAAAAACATTATAGTTTGATGAAATCAGAAAAATAAAGATGTTAATAAAAATGGCTAATAGTTCAAGGGGGGTTCGCATGGTTTAACCTAAGAGTCAATAAGATCTCTATATCTCCATAATGCTTACCGTCAAGAGTCATAGCATACTTGAGAACAGAGAAGGGAACTCGGGAAGTTGCTCGATGAATTAGAGGAGCATTCACAAGTAGGCAAGATTTTCGAGCTTCCTGAGTACATAGTGTAAAGAAAGAGAGAATATATAAAGCATGTGCCACTAACTTTCACAAATGATTGTCAAATTTAAAGAAGTATGCCACATACAAAAATTAGTACCTAAAGCTAATGCATATGCATCTTTTCATAAAATTCAGAGCAAGCCCACTGTACCTCTTCAAGCTCTAATAATCCACCAGCCATTACGTGAATCAAGACACAAAAAACGAGCAACTCAATAACCTACTTGACATGGGGGTACATGTATTGACAATCTGTACTTATCCATCATATTACTCAATATGTTTGATGGATACCATGAATATTTGAAGTTGTTCTTGTTTGCCCTTCTTCTTTTTCTTTTTCTTTTTCTTTTTTTTTTTTGAGACAAATTATCTAGAGAAGAACCGATCAGTTTGTTCTCTTTTCACATCAAAATACAGTTAATATTGGCACTGATAGCAAAGAACTGTAAGCAATTAATCAAGAAACTAGGCTGAGTTCGTAGAGCTCCGTGGATGATTTTTTGGAAAAACCATGTTTGGACTTTATTGTTCAAATAAATTGTTGTCCCAAAGTTCGATAAACTGACCAAGTGAAATTTAATTTTTTTTCCTGCTTTACCGGAGTGAATTAATTCACCAGGAACTAGCTTGCTTCTGTGCCGTAAAACTGTGCTTTACAAAGCAATTGTTAGCAAAACCTAGAAAAAAAAATATATGGTTGGCAAATAGAATCAGCAAGGACCAACTTAGCAAATGACATAGTCAGTAAAGAAGCTGTAGTAAATTTGCAAAAGTAAGATGTACAGCTTCATTGTATCAGAGAATAAAATGGTGTTTACAGACAAACAAAAATCTTACCTCCATAATTTTACTCTTTAGATCCTCACCTACAACATCGACCTGCAAACCTTGACCTCTTAGTGAGCGTATAGCATTCCCATGAAGATGCTGCAAAGGATGTCTGATTCCAACCACAACTCTTGTAATTCCTGCCTAATCTACGCAAACGTCAATCAATCAACTACTAGGTCACAATGTATAAATCTAATTGTCACATAATAATTAATTATCATCATGATTATTAAATTGTTTTTATCTTACATATCAACAAACTAAACAATTAAAAATCCAAGTGAAAAACCTGAACCAGAGCAGAGACAGCGGATTGGTCACCATGGCAATCACCAGGTTCCATATTCAAATAAGCAGTGCTGCCTTTGCTAAAAACGCC